>NC_133348.1:38831634-39131634 GCF_030506205.2 Paramisgurnus dabryanus
CTTACGGGTTTAAGTCAGAGTGACGTGGACACGCTAGTGCGTGATGGAGGGACAGTAAGTGATTACACAATAGTCCCGAGACCCTATTTTAATGGTCTAGAAATCCACAGAAATCTAAATTTGCGCGAGATCATAACCACAGATTTGGCAGCGTACACTATATTTGTTCAAAATATTCTGTCGGAAATGGTTTCATTCTCCAGGCAGATAGGAGGTGATAATTCCTTCATTAATGTCAGTTTAAAAGGCAACTGTCTCAAATCTGACGTTAACACTATACTGTGTCCCGGTAACGACTATGATGAAAATCGTTTTATCGATCAGTTTGAATCGGTTGCACAAAGTAATGAACAGGTGTTGGCAGATGACAGTTTGCAACTGCATGTATCAATAGCAAGAAGTATGAATGGAGGGGCTCGTAGGAAGATTACAGATATAGCTCATGATGATGTGATTAAGAAAAAAAGGATGTGTTTGTTCTCACCTACCAACTTTACAAACAAGCTGTGTTTTGCAATATGTATAGCAAGCTTTCTTGATCCCCATGCAGAGAATGAGGAGTTAGAACGGATGGCTGTGGATATACAGAATGCTGCAGGTCTAACCCCTCAAGCCTGTGTAGGTTTTAACCATATTACAAAGTTTGAGAGTGTGATGGATTTGAAGATTGTGGTGTTTTACAGATCAAATGAGGGCAAGTTAGAGAATCACAAGACACATGACGAACCCCATAAAAAGACGGTATTTTTGTACTTACATGATGCTCATTATCACTTGATAACTCATATTAAGGCATTTGTTGGGTCATCTTATGTCTGCGAATCTTGTTACAAAGGATATACAAACAGACAGGGTCACGATTGCAAATATACATGTTCTGTATGTAATGACAATTGGTGTTACAAACATGCTAAAAAGACAATACACTGTCCAGACTGTTTGAGAATTTGTAAATCGCAATATTGCTTTGATGCCCATAAAAAACCCTCTGCTGCTGCATTTGGGCGATCGGCCTGCGATACCACCAAATACTGCGTTAAATGTGGTAGACGGTACCATGTGGCAGCGAGTAAACCTGACCAGACACATGAATGCCCCGCAGATTGCTGCTGCTATTGCGGTGAGGATGTAAGTCATGATGGTGAACATGAATGTTTCATACAACCTATACCTGTCGAAGAGGTTGAGGATTTCTACATATTTTACGACTTTGAAACCCGTTGTGATAATGGTAAGCATGTTGCTAATTATGTCTGTGCCATGACCTTTAGCGGTGAGAAATTTGAAAGTGCAGGTGAAGGGTGTGTAGGGGATTTCATTAGCAGATTCAGACAGCCGAGGTATAAAGACTACACATTTGTGGCACACAATGGGGCAGGTTTTGATAACTTCTTAGTCCTAGAGTATTTCTGCAGTGAGGGTCTCAAACTTAACATTATAATGCAAGGCTGTAGATTGACCTTCATGTACGATGAGACTTACAAACAACGATACATTGACTCGTTCAGTTTTATGCCTATGGCGTTGTCAAAGACACCTGCGGCCTTTAATTTGACCACTACAGAGAAGGGTTACTTCCCCCATCTCTTCAATACATTGCAGAATCAATACTATGTAGGTCCATACCCTGCAAAAAACTACTACGGCTATGCTACAATGACTGATAGTGCCAGGCTAAAGTTTGATCAATGGTATGACACGCTTGAAGGGAAAGTCTTTGACTTCAGAAAAGAGATTGGATTGTACTGTATGAATGATGTTGTCTTACTTCAGGATGCATGTAGTAAGTATAGAAAAGAGTTCATTGCATGTACAAAGATAGACCCCTTCAGATTTACTACTTTAGCATCATGCTGTATGGGTGTGTTCAAAACTCACTTTCTAAAATCTAAAACTATAGCTCTGACCCATAACAATGCATACATACATCAGCACAAGACATTCTCGAATGTTTCGATTGAGTGGCTTGAATATGTGAAAAAGACACGTGATGTCGACATGCATCATGCTCTGAATCACGGTGAAATGAAATTTGGAAATTTCTACCTCGATGGATTTTATGTCCAAAGCGATGGTGTGCAGAAAGGATTGGACTTCGCTGGATGCTGGTTCCACGGGTGTAAGTCTTGTTTTAAACCTGACAGCATAAATGAACAGTCCAAAATACCACATGGAGCCCTCTATCGTGCGTTTATCGACAGAAATGAGGTTTTGAAAAAATCCTACAATATTGACCTGGAGGTGATGTGGGAGTGTCAGTGGCGAAAGCTTAAACAGACCGACCCGGATGTGATGAGTTTTATGTCTACCTATTCTGCACCAGAAAGACTGAAACCACGTGATGCGTTGTTTGGTGGCCGTACAAATGCTTACAAGTTGTACCACAAAGCTGCAGAGGGGGAGAGAATTAGCTATGTTGATTTCACAAGTCTATACCCTTTTGTGCAGTCTCGAAAACCCTACCCCATTGGCCATCCTGAAATAATCTTCAAGGACTTTCAAGACCTTGAAAATTATTTTGGACTTGTTAAGGCTACAGTCCTTCCTCCCAGAAAGTTGCTTCACCCCGTGTTACCATACAGGAGTCGTGGTAAGCTGATGTTTCCTTTATGTCGTACCTGTGTGGATGAGCAGTGCAAAATCATACCTTGTACACACACAGATGAGGAAAGAGCAATTTCTGGTACATGGGTTAGCCTTGAATTGTTAAAGGCTGTTGAAAAGGGTTATGTAGTCGTGAAAATTGATGAGGTGTGGCATTTTCCTCAAACGTCTGACAAACTGTTTTGTGGCTACGTGAAAACATTTTTACAGTTTAAACAGCAGGCCTCCGGTTATCCGTCACATGTCATCACAAAGGCGGATAAACAGGCATACATTGATGACTATTACCAGAAAGAGGGTATTCAGCTCGATCCTGAAAAGATCTGTAATAATCCCGCCCGTCGATCGATCAACAAATTGTTGCTTAATTCGTTGTGGGGGAGATTCTCTCTCAGAGAGAACATGCCTAATTGCAAGCTTTTGAAAAATGCTCAAGATTTTTCTCAGTACATCTTTGGATGTCAGTACGAAGTAACATTTTTCATGTTTGTGTCTAACACAATTGCCTTGGTGCAATACAAACATGCAGAGGGGTCCTCTTACGAGACCCGAGATGTTAATGTGTTTATCGGGGCATTCACGACGGCACATGCACGGTTGGAGTTGTACAACCTTATGGATAGGTTGGGCGATAGACTCTTGTATGGGGATACAGATAGTGTTATCTATGTCTCAAGAGATGGAGATTGGGAACCTCCATTGGGACCTTATTTAGGTGATCTCACTAATGAACTTGATTCTGACGATACCATTACAGAGTTTTGTTCCGCAGGTCCTAAAACATATGGTTACCGGACTGCGAAACAACACATATGTCTCAAGGCTAAGGGCGTAACGCTGACAGCAGAGAACTCTAAAGTTATCACACTACAGTCTTTAATAGGCCTTGTTGACGATTTTGTAGCATCATCTGAAAGCACTCGGCAACTCCTGGCCCACACTGACACCATTGTCAGAAATAAAAAGAATTTCACACTGAAAAACAAGTCAGTTGTTAAGAAGTTTCGTGTCGTTTATGACAAAAGAATATTGATGAAGGATTTCACGACATGCCCATTCGGATATTGATCATGACTTATGCTTATCGGGGTATGCAAGGTACAGAGGGGTTTGATTTCAGAATTCAACATCCTTTCTCCATGATAATTTCAGGGCCCTCATGCTCTGGAAAGACATTCTTTGTTAAAATGCTGTTACAAAACGCTGAGAAAATAGTTTCTGAAAATATTGAAAATATTGTGTTAATTTATGATTGTTGGCAGCCAATGTATGATGATTTAATGAAAATGTTTGACATTAAATTTATTGAAGGAATTCCACAGAATCTAAATGACGATTCTTTGTTTCCGCCAAACAAAATAAATTTTTTAATTTTAGACGATGTTATGAAAGATGCTAGTGGTAATTCTGAAGTTGAAAGAGTATTTACAAATTATGTACACCACAAAAATTTAAGTGCATTGTATATTGTCCAGAACTTGTTTTGTCAAGGTAAATCCAGCAGGACCATCAGCTTGAACACCAATTATATGGTACTGTTTAAAAACCCCAGAGATAATACCCAAATTAACGTGTTATCCAGACAGATGTACCCTCGAAATACAAAATTTTTCATGGAATGTTATGAAGATGCTACCAGCAACCCCTTCGGCTACCTACTGATTGACTTTAAAGCTAAAACTCCAGAGCAGTTTCGTCTCAGAACAGATTTGCTCTCACAAAATCCTGTTGTATACATTCAGAAAAAGAAGCGCTGAATTCATCTAATATTTGAAAATGTCTGCTAGGCTTTTAAGAAACCTATCTCTTTTAAAGCTATTATTAAAGGCTACACCTCGACAAAGACGTGTTATTTTAGAGGTTGCTACAGATGAGTTCATTGTTACATTGTGCGAAGTAGCTTTAAATGTCCTTCATGGCAATATACCTCTCACCCATCTACAATATCGGAAACTGAAGAGAAGAAGTAACGAAATCAAAATTGTTGCAGATAAGAAGGTTGGAGTTGGTAGAAAAAGAAGGTTAATCAATCAACAAGGAGGTTTTCTGTTACCTCTTTTAAGCGTTGCAATACCGTTCATAACCAGTTTGATCACCTCTAAATAAGTATTTGCTGATGGAGTATGCAGAGAAAATGTTTTTAGTACCGCAGCACCAGCTGGACAAGTTGAAAACTGGTACCCCTCGTGAATCTATTCAACATACCGTGGAAAATGACTTGGACATGACCATAAGAAATATTCTCTACAGATCTGATCTGGACACATATGAAAAAGCTAAGATGTATACAGGTGTTTTGCAGAGATTTTTAAACCTTTCTAGACAAGCGGACAGGGAAACCAACACATTAACATTAACTCTTCCACAGCCTGATCACATTGAAAATGAAAACCCTGTTGTGATGGGTCCTGTGAATCCGCCGGATACTTTGTCTAATGTTGCCGATGATATTTTAAAGCATGTCCCACAGAGAAGTGTTAAAAATGTTCGATACATTTTGGATAAATTATCTAAAACTAAGGATATCACATCATGGACTGATTCTGGAGAGTTTGTGTTTAAAGGTAGATTGATTCCTGGATCACACATGCTCGATTTAGTTAAAAGCGTCACAGCCCCTCAAAAGGTCGCTGATGAACGGAGACCTATTGGATGGAAAGAGTTTCTGGAGGCATTTGCTATTTTAAATGTACCATTCTCTACTGTACCTAACCACTATGTCAGACATGTAATTAACTCTTTCAAAAACAAGTCTACTTCAGTTATTACAAACTCATCTAAGAGGAGTAATAAAAGGAAAAAGAGTCATCAGGGTACACCTCCAGAAAAATCTAATTTTTCAGAGGGGCATGTATTTTCACCCCCTGTTCTTGACAGAGGTCAATGGCTAAATTTTTAAAAACACTGAGAATGTTTATTGTTGTTGTTATCTGTAATGTTGAATGTCGTAAATAAAGACCCCAAAAGATGTAATACTTGTCATTGGTTGTTATTTATTAAGAAAATTCAGGCATAAACATTTCACCTGTTTGTACACACTGAATACATTTGAACACATTTTCATTACAGTTAGTTTGTTTTAATCTTTTCACAAAAGTTGATACTTTTTTATCATTTTTAATTAAATCATCACTATACATTTTCAGTACATAATCATAGTCAAATCCCTTTGTCATATGGTAAAGAAAAAATACACAATGCTGTCCGCATGTGTCTGATGTAAAATCCTGTACTTGCACATTCGAATGTTGTATCTCCTTAGAATTGAGTTTTAAAAAGTTTTTGATAATTGATGGAAAACCTTGGTAATCTGGTTTATTGCCAAAACTGTCAAAGAAACATCCTACACCCTCTTCGTTTATGTAGATGGCTAACCAATGTTGACCAGGAAGTCCAGAAGGATGTGTGTTCAATATAACCATTGATGGTAATTTTTTTAAAGGCTCTTTCGGTAGATAATCACACGGTAGTACTCCGAGAAAATGTATGTTGCAGGAAATCCGGTCCATAACTGATGTAAGCTGTACAGTATTCATTTTGAGTATTAATAGTAGTCAACCAGGACCTGCCGACGATTTGATATTTCTATAACACTGTCAAAAGTAGCGTATAAAATTAAATTTACTGTCCGTGGGAGGGGTTGTCTAAAACGGGCTTCCAGTCTAATATTACCACTCTTAATAAGCGAAATGTGCTGCCCGCACTCCTCATCTGGTGTTAGATTGAATGCGTAGAGTGTATAGCCGTGTAGGAATTCTTCTCTATCAATAGATAGTCCCTGATTTTTAAGATGTCTTCCAGAGGCCAGGGCTAACTGATAAAATTCCCTCACTGCAGAACCGCTTCCAAATTCAGGTTGCAATGGCTTTGAAGGAATCTGGACGCCATCGGCATAAATGGATAAAAATTCAAGGTCGTAGTTTTTAAATGCAAAGGGGTTTTTATCATACGCCCCCACAAAAGCATCATTATCAACCATCGCTACTACGATAGATTTTGGTAGAGTTCCTAAGAACAAGTTTTCTTGATTGCAGACACGCGATCCTGCAGGTAGTGAGAAATTCTTCAGACATACTCTATCGATAGGGTATTTGGCAGTGGTTGAAAGCAGTGCTTGTGCATGACCCAATCTCACAGCCGGTGATACTGTCACTTTTTTCACAAATAAAGATGCTGACAGGATGTTTAGCTTGTAGGCCGTAGCGTCGCTTCTCATCAAACAAAATTCATCTTTTCCTCTGGTCATACGAACTTTAATATCAACCCCATTAAGCATCAGTTTCTCTTGAAAGAAAATGTCACTGTGAACAGGTGAGAGAAGTTCGACCACATTACTGGCGTTGGTGAAGGCGGCCCTCTTTGTCAACCCTCGGTTTGCCCCCGCAGGATCCGTCACGTCCATATGGCCCGCTGTATCTTTGTAAAACAAAGCAGCGCTGAAGAGTGTTTCAAGAGCATCTTTCCCATAATTGGTAAGACATTCTATTATCCCCCGATAAGGGTATGTACTAGTACTTTGTGATATAAGTCGATCCCCCAGCGACACATCAACCTGTCCAAAGATCGAACAGCTTGGATAGTTTGAAAGTCCCACAGGAGCACCATCTGCAATATCTGTGCCATCTGGATTTGTGATTTTGAGTCGTAAAAATAACAATGTATTGTTTAGATCCACATAATCCTCCCCCGTTCCGGCAATAAAAAATTCCAGAGGTGAAGAGTCTGAAATTGCTGATAATGGAGGTATTTCTATATATGTATTTTTCTCAATAGCCATCTGAGTCAGCGGTACTGTAAACAGATCCAGCTCTGATTTTAAACATTCTTCTGACATGCTGTGTAGTAAAGCCATGGTCTAAAATATTGTCTTTCTTCTCCTTTTTGATGCCGGACACTTTCCCGACTCCTTGCGCTTGCGTTTTACAACTGAAGTTTTTTTCAGATGTCGTTTTCTTTTCTTCTGTGTCTGGCCACTCCTCCGGGAACCTGGGGGTCTAGACACTCTTTTGCGTGCCATTACCATCAGTCCTGAACCTTCTTGACTATTATTGTTATTGTTAAAAGACTGAGACATTGTATGGCTAACAACATCACTTATTATGTTCTTTGCAGCTGATTTAAGATGTGGTTTAGCTATGTTAAATCCACGTCTTAGTAATGGTATAGCCATTCTAAAGAGTCCACGAAAAAGGCCTCCCAACCCCGCACCATACATAACCCCTCCCCCTGCATAGCCAGGAAGGCCATTGCCAGCCTGATTCTGATAATAGGCTACGTAACGCATGGGGTCAGTATTATGATTGTTGTAATATGCCATTTTTCCAAAACCCTTAAAAAAGACGTTGTTTCACAGGTCTAAAATGTAGTTTAGCACACACCTTACCGTAACTAAAACTTATGTCTTGATTTTGATCGTCTTTCACTTGTATACTTATCTCAGTGATAGAAGATTTATTCACCGGTACGTAATGTGGTCTGTCGTATCTAATATTAATAATCTTGTTGTTCTCACCGTCTATATGGACACACCTTAGTAGTGGTACATGATAATCACCAACTGATTGATATTCTATTATATCTGTGTATATATACATAGTGTAGAAACCTCCATTTATGTCTGTTTGATGGGGCGCATAATGGAACCTTGTTTGTGGGAGATGACAGAGACTGCAAGGAAGTAATATTTGAATATCAAGGAATACCTTTGGCGTGAGCAGACACAGTCTGCAGGGGAAAGGAAATGTCTTAACACCTCGCATAGGTCATAAAGTTACAATCTATTGATCTAGATTATTATTGTAAAACCATGGCACCTTGTTTGTGGGATATGACAGAGACTGCAAGGAAGTAATATTTGAATATCAAGGAAGACCTTTGGCGTGAGCAGACACAGTCTGCAGGGGAAAGGAAATGTCTTAACGACTAGCCTAGTTCCTAAACTTTTATTCTATTGAACTGTACCGACGTATCAGAAGTCTTGGGGCGTGACCCGAATAGACGACGACGACTGGGTTGGAAGGAAAGATTTACATTACAACTTTCAAGACAGGAAGACAACAGCTTATTCAATTGAGCACCTAACCGGTACCTCTTTTAAAAAACATACCTAAATACTATTACAATTTATTTTATTTAACATTGTTTCTTCATCAGGTCTTCTTATTTCTTTAATCATGTGTATTGATTTATTCACAGACATTATGCTTAAAAGCAAAACATTCTGGCATACAAAATTCTAACTTATCTTTTTTTTTTTTTACTATCTTCTGATTTCTTTAAACACTCACGTATGAGAGGGGAGGCGTGAAACAACAGAGACCATAGGGCACCTGGATAAACATCATTTCCTGAGTCATTTCCGGAGTCATTTCCGGAGTCATTTCCGGAGTCATTTCCGGAGTATAAACAGCAAGTACCAACATAATATTTTATTACAGGAAGCAAAACAACTCATAAGGTGTTAGGTTGTAAATCAAGGTCATAAATCATAATTTTTGACACATAGTGCATCATATTTTCTTCTCATACAGGTTTAAAACAACACGAGGATGAGTAAATTATGAAAGAATTTTCATTGAACTTATAAAATTCCATCATTTTTTTATTCCTACTATGGGAGTCAATGGTCACTATCTGCTGTGGGTTTACCATCATTCCTCAAAATATTTTCTTTTGTGTTAATCAGAAAAAACTAATGTATAAAGGTTTAAAATAACACAAGGATGTTATTTTAACATCCTTGTGTTAAAATAATTTATTTTTTGTGTTAAAATAACATCATTTTTTTATTCCTACTATGGGAGTCAATGGTCACTATCTGCTGTGGGTTTACCATCATTCCTCAAAATATTTTCTTTTGTGTTAATCAGAAAAAACTAATGTATAAAGGTTTAAAATAACACAAGGATGAGTAAATTATGAAAGAATTTTCATTGAACCTATAAAATTCCATCATTTTTTTATTCTTACTATGGGAGTCAATGGTCACTATCTGCTGTGGGTTTACTATCATTCCTCAAAATATTTTCTTTTGTGTTAATCAGAAAAAAACTAATGCATAAATGTTTAAAACAACACGAGGATGAGTAAATTATGAAAGAATTTTCATTGAACCTATAAAATTCCATCATTTTTTTATTCCTACTATGGGAGTCAATGGTCACTATCTGCTGTGGGTTTACCATCATTCCTAAAAATATTTTCTTTGTGTTAATCAGAAAAAAACTAATGCATACAGGTTTAAAACAACACAAGGATGAGTAAATTATGAAAGAATTTTCATTGAACCTATAAAAATCCATCATTTTTTTATTCCTACTATGGGAGTCAATGGTAACTTTCTGCTGTGGGTTTACCATCATTCCTCAAAATATTTTATTTTGTGTTAATCAGAAAAAAACTAATGCATACAGGTTTAAAACAACACAAGGATGAGTAAATTATGAAATAATTTTCATTTAACCTATAAAATTCCATCATTTTTTTATTCCTACTATGGGAGTCAATGGTCACTATCTGCTGTGGGTTTACCATCATTCCTCAAAATATTTTCTTTTGTGTTAATCAGAAAAAAAACTAATGCATAGAGGTTTAAAACAACACGAGGATGAGTAAATTATGAAAGAATTTTCATTGTACCTATAAAATTCCATCATTTTTTTATTCCTACTATGGGAGTCAATGGTCACTATCTGCTGTGGGTTTACCATCATTCCTCAAAATATTTTCTTTTGTGTTAATCAGAAAAAAACTAATGCATACAGGTTTAAAACAACACGAGGATTAGTAAATTATGACAGAATTTTCATTGAACTTATAAAATTCCATCATTTTTTTATTCCTACTATGGGAGTCAATGGTCACTATCTGCTGTGGGTTTACCATCATTCCTCAAAATATTTTCTTTTTTGTTAATCAGAAAAAACTAATGTATACAGGTTTAAAATAACACAAGGATGAGTAAATTATGAAAGAATTTTCATTGAACCTATAAAATTCCATCATTTTTTTATTCCTACTATGGGAGTCAATGGTCACTATCTGCTGTGGGTTTACCATCATTCCAAAAAATATTTTCTTTTTGTGTTAATCAGAAAAAAACTAATGCATACAGGTTTAAAACAACACAAGGATGAGTAAATTATGAAAGAATTTTCATTGAACCTATAAAATTCCATCATTTTTTTATTCCTACTATGGGAGTCAATGGTCACTATCTGCTGTGGGTTTACCATCATTCCTCAAAATATTTTCTTTTGTGTTAATCAGAAAAAACTAATATATACAGGTTTAAAATAACACAAGGATGAGTAAATTATGAAAGAATTTTCATTGAACCTATAAAATTCCATCATTTTTTTATTCTTACTATGTGAGTCAATGGTCACTATCTGCTGTGGGTTTACTATCATTCCTCAAAATATTTTCTTTTGTGTTAATCAGAAAAAAACTAATGCATAAATGTTTAAAACAAAACGAGGATGAGTAAATTATGAAAGAATTTTCATTGAACCTATAAAATTCCATCATTTTTTTATTCCTACTATGGGAGTCAATGGTCACTATCTGCTGTGGGTTTACCATCATTCCTAAAAATATTTTCTTTTTGTGTTAATCAGAAAAAAACTAATGCATACAGGTTTAAAACAACACAAGGATGAGTAAATTATGAAAGAATTTTCATTGAACCTATAAAAATCCATCATTTTTTTAATCCTACTATGGGAGTCAATGGTAACTTTCTGCTGTGGGTTTACCATCATTCCTCAAAATATTTTATTTTGTGTTAATCAGAAAAAACTAATGCATACAGGTTTAAAACAACACAAGGATGAGTAAATTATGAAATAATTTTCATTTAACCTATAAAATTCCATCATTTTTTTATTCCTACTATGGGAGTCAATGGTCACTATCTGCTGTGGGTTTACCATCATTCCTCAAAATATTTTCTTTTGTGTTAATCAGAAAAAAACTAATGCATACAGGTTTAAAACAACACGAGGATGAGTAAATTATGAAAGAATTTTCATTGAACCTATAAAATTCCATCATTTTTTTATTCCTACTATGGGAGTCAATGGTCACTATCTGCTGTGGGTTTACCATCATTCCTAAAAATATTTTCTTTTTGTGTTAATCAAAAAAAAACTAATGCATACAGGTTTAAAACAACACAAGGATGAGTAAATTATGAAAGAATTTTCATTGAACCTATAAAATTCCATCATTTTTTTATTCCTACTATGGGAGTCAATGGTCACTATCTGCTGTTGGGTTTACCATCATTCCTCAAAATATTTTCTTTTGTGTTAATCAGAAAAAAACTAATGCATACAGGTTTAAAACAACACAAGGATGAGAAAATTATGAAAGAATTTTCATTGAACCTATAAAATTCCATCTTTTTTTTATTCCTACTATGGGAGTCAATAGTCACTATCTGCTGTGGGTTTACCATCATTCCTCAAAATATTTTCTTTTGTGTTAATCAGAAAAAAACTAATGCATACAGGTTTAAAACAACACAAGGATGAGTAAATTATGAAAGAATTTTCATTGAACCTATAAAAATCCATCATTTTTTTAATCCTACTATGGGAGTCAATGGTAACTTTCTGCTGTGGGTTTACCATCATTATTCAAAATATTTTATTTTGTGTTAATCAGAAAAAAACTAATGCATACAGGTTTAAAACAACACAAGGATGAGTAAATTATGAAATAATTTTCATTTAACCTATAAAATTCCATCATTTTTTTATTCCTACTATGGGAGTCAATGGTCACTATCTGCTGTGGGTTTACCATCATTCCAAAAAATATTTTCTTTTTGTGTTAATCAGAAAAAAACTAATGCATACAGGTTTAAAACAACACAAGGATGAGTAAATTATGAAAGAATTTTCATTGAACCTATTAAATTCCATCATTTTTTTATTCCTACTATGGGAGTCAATGGTCACTATCTGCTGTGGGTTTACCATCATTCCAAAAAATATTTTCTTTTTGTGTTAATCAGAAAAAAACTAATGCATAAATGTTTAAAACAACACGAGGATGAGTAAATTATGAAAGAATTTTCATTGAACCTATAAAAATCCATAATTTTTTTAATCCTACTATGGGAGTCAATGGTAACTTTCTGCTGTGGGTTTACCATCATTCCTCAAAATATTTTATTTTGTGTTAATCAGAAAAAAACTAATGCATACAGGTTTAAAACAACACAAGGATGAGTAAATTATGAAATAATTTTCATTTAACCTATAAAATTCCATCATTTTTTTATTCATACTATGGGAGTCAATGGTCACTATCTGCTGTGGGTTTACCATCATTCCAAAAAATATTTTCTTTTTGTGTTAATCAGAAAAAAACTAATGCATACAGGTTTAAAACAACACAAGGATGAGTAAATTATGAAAGAATTTTCATTGAACCTATAAAATTCCATCATTTTTTATTCCTACTATGGGAGTCAATGGTCACTATCTGCTGTGGGTTTACCATCATTCCTCAAAATATTTTCTTTTGTGTTAATCAGAAAAAAACTATTGCATACAGGTTTAAAACAACACAAGGATGAGTAAATTATGAAAGAATTTTCATTGAACCTATAAAAATCCATCATTTTTTAATCCTACTATGGGAGTCAATGGTAACTTTCTGCTGTGGGTTTACCATCATTCCTCAAAATATTTTCTTTTGTGTAAATCAGACAAAAACTAATGCATACAGGTTTAAAACAACACAAGGATGAATAAATTATGAAAGAATTCTCATTGAACCTATAAAAATCCATAATTTTTTTAATCCTACTATGGGAGTCAATGGTAACTTTCTGCTGTGGGTTTACCATCATTCCTCAAAATATTTTATTTTGTGTTAATCAGAAAAAAACTAATGCATACAGGTTTAAAACAACACAAGGATGAGTAAATTATGAAATAATTTTCATTTAACCTATAAAATTCCATCATTTTTTATTCCTACTATGGGAGTCAATGGTCACTATCTGCTGTGGGTTTACCATCATTCCAAAAAATATTTTCTTTTTGTGTTAATCAGAAAAAAACTAATGCATACAGGTTTAAAACAACACAAGGATGAGTAAATTATGAAAGAATTTTCATTGAACCTATTAAATTCCATCATTTTTTTATTCCTACTATGGGAGTCAATGGTCACCATCTGCTGTGGGTTTACCATCATTCCTCAAAATATTTTCTTTTGTGTTAATCAGAAAAAAACTAATGCATACAGGTTTAAAACAACACAAGGATGAGTAAATTATGAAAGAATTTTCATTGAACCTATAAAAATCCATCATTTTTTTAATCCTACTATGGGAGTCAATGGTAACTTTCTGCTGTGGGTTTACCATCATTCCTCAAAATATTTTATTTTGTGTTAATCAGAAAAAAACTAATGCATACAGGTTTAAAACAACACAAGGATGAGTAAATTATGAAATAATTTTCATTTAACCTATAAAATTCCATCATTTTTTTATTCCTACTATGGGAGTCAATGGTCACTATCTGCTGTGGGTTTACCATCATTCCTCAAAATATTTTCTTTTGTGTTAATCAGAAAAAAACTAATGCATAAATGTTTAAAACAACACAAGGATGAGTAAATTATGAAAGAATTTTCATTGAAACTATAAAAGTCCATCATTTTTTTATTCCTACTATGGGAGTCAATGGTCACTATCTGCTGTGGGTTTACCATCATTCCTCAAAATATTTTATTTTGTGTTAATCAGAAAAAAACTAATGCATAAATGTTTAAAACAACACAAGGATGAGTAAATTATGAAAGAATTTTCATTGAAACTATAAAATTCCATAATTTTTTTATTCCTACTATGGGAGTCAATGGTCACTATCTGCTGTGGGTTTACCATCATTCCTCAAAATATTTTCTTTTGTGTTAATCAGAAAAAAACTAATGCATACAGGTTTAAAACGACACAAGGATGAGTAAATTATGAAAGAATTTTCATTGAAACTATAAAATTCCATCATTTTTTTATTCCTACTATGGGAGTCAATGGTCACTATCTGCTGTGGGTTTACCATCATTCCTCAAAATATTTTCTTTTGTGTTAATCAGAAAAAAAACTAATGCATACAGGTTTAAAACAACACGAGGATGAGTAAATTATGAAAGAATTTTCATTGAACCCATAAAATTCCATCATTTTTTTATTCCTACTATGGGAGTCAATGGTCACTATCTGCTGTGGGTTTACCATCATTCCTCAAAATATTTTATTTTGTGTTAATCAGAAAAAACTAATGTATACAGGTTTAAAATAACACAAGGATGAGTAAATTATGAAAGAATTTTTATTGAACCTATAAAATTCCATCATTTTTTTATTCTTACTATGGGAGTCAATGGTCACTATCTGCTGTGGGTTTACTATCATTCCTCAAAATATTTTCTTTTGTGTTAATCAGAAAAAAACTAATGCATAAATGTTTAAAACAACACGAGGATGAGTAAATTATGAAAGAATTTTCATTGAACCTATAAAATTCCATCATTTTTTTATTCCTACTATGGGAGTCAATTATCACTATCTGCTGTGGGTTTACCATCATTCCTAAAAATATTTTCTTTTTGTGTTAATCAGAAAAAAACTAATGCATACAGGTTTAAAACAACACAAGGATGAGTAAATTATGAAAGAATTTTCATTGAACCTATAAAATTCCATCTTTTTTTTATTCCTACTATGGGAGTCAATGGTCACTATCTGCTGTGGGTTTACCATCATTCCTCAAAATATTTTCTTTTGTGTTAATCAGAAAAAAACTAATGCATACAGGTTTAAAACAACACAAGGATGAGTAAATTATGAAAGAATTTTCATTGAACCTATAAAAATCCATCATTTTTTTAATCCTACTATGGGAGTCAATGGTAACTTTCTGCTGTGGGTTTACCATCATTCGTCAAAATATTTTATTTTGTGTTAATCAGAAAAAAACTAATGCATACAGGTTTAAAACAACACAAGGATGAGTAAATTATGAAAGAATTTTCATTGAACCTATAAAATTCCATCATTTTTTTATTCCTACTATGGGAGTCAATGGTCACCATCTGCTGTGGGTTTACCATCATTCCTCAAAATATTTTCTTTTGTGTTAATCAGAAAAAAACTAATGCATACAGGTTTAAAACAACACAAGGATGAGTAAATTATGAAAGAATTTTCATTGAACCTATAAAAATCCATCATTTTTTTAATCCTACTATGGGAGTCAATGGTCACTATCTGCTGTGGGTTTACCATCATTCCTCAAAATATTTTCTTTTGTTTTAATCAGAAAAAAACTAATGCATACAGGTTTAAAACAACACGAGGATGAGTAAATTATGAAAGAATTTTCATTGAACCTATAAAATTCCATCATTTTTTTATTCCTACTATGGGAGTCAATGGTCACTATCTGCTGTGGGTTTACCATCATTCCTCAAAATATTTTATTTTGTGTTAATCAGAAAAAAACTAATGCATAAATGTTTAAAACAACACAAGGATGAGTAAATTATGAAAGAATTTTCATTGAAACTATAAAAGTCCATCATTTTTTTATTCCTACTATGGGAGTCAATGGTCACTATCTGCTGTGGGTTTACCATCATTCCTCAAAATATTTTATTTTGTGTTAATCAGAAAAAAACTAATGCATAAATGTTTAAAACAACACAAGGATGAGTAAATTATGAAAGAAAAAATTCCATCATTTTTTTATTCCTACTATGGGAGTCAATGGTCACTATCTGCTGTGGGTTTACCATCATTCCTCAAAATATTTTCTTTTGTTTTAATCAGAAAAAAACTAATGCATACAGGTTTAAAACAACACAAGGATGAGTAAATTATGAAAGAATTTTCATTGAACCTATAAAAATCCATCATTTTTTTAATCCTACTATGGGAGTCAATGGTAACTTTCTGCTGTGGGTTTACCATCATTCCTCAAAATATTTTCTTTTGTGTTAATCAGACAAAAACTAATGCATACAGGTTTAAAACAACACAAGGATGAGTAAATTATGAAATAATTTTCATTTAACCTATAAAATTCCATCATTTTTTATTCCTACTATGGGAGTCAATGGTCACTATCTGCTGTGGGTTTACCATCATTCCTCAAAATATTTTCTTTTGTGTTAATCAGAAAAAAACTAATGCATACAGGTTTAAAACAACACAAGGATGAGTAAATTATGAAATAGTTTTCATTTAACCTATAAAATTCCATCATTTTTTTATTCCTACTATGGGAGTCAATGGTCACTATCTGCTGTGGGTTTACCATCATTCCTCAAAATATTTTCTTTTGTGTTAATCAGAAAAAAACTAATGCATAAATGTTTAAAACAACACGAGGATGAGTAAATTATGAAAGAATTTTCATTGTACCTATAAAATTCCATCATTTTTTTATTCCTACTATGGGAGTCAATGGTCACTATCTGCTGTGGGTTTACCATCATTCCTCAAAATATTTTCTTTTGTGTTAATCAGAAAAAAACTAATGCATACAGGTTTAAAACAACACGAGGATGAGTAAATTATGAAAGAATTTTCATTGAACCCATAAAATTCCATCATTTTTTTATTCCTACTATGGGAGTCAATGGTCACTATCTGCTGTGGGTTTACCATCATTCCTCAAAATATTTTCTTTTGTGTTAATCAGAAAAAAACTAATGCATAAATGTTTAAAACAACACGAGGATGAGTAAATTATGAAAGAATTTTCATTGTACCTATAAAATTCCATCATTTTTTTATTCCTACTATGGGAGTCAATGGTCACTATCTGCTGTGGGTTTACCATCATTCCCCAAAATATTTTCTTTTGTGTTAATCAGAAAAAAACTAATGCATACAGGTTTAAAACAACACGAGGATGAGTAAATTATGAAAGAATTTTCATTGAACCTATAAAATTCCATCATTTTTTTATTCCTACTATGGGAGTCAATGGTCACTATCTGCTGTGGGTTTACCATCATTCCTCAAAATATTTTATTTTGTGTTAATCAGAAAAAACTAATGTATACAGGTTTAAAATAACACAAGGATGAGTAAATTATGAAAGAATTTTCATTGAACCTATAAAATTCCATCATTTTTTTATTCTTACTATGGGAGTCAATGGTCACTATCTGCTGTGGGTTTACTATCATTCCTCAAAATATTTTCTTTTGTGTTAATCAGAAAAAAACTAATGCATAAATGTTTAAAACAACACGAGGATGAGTAAATTATGAAAGAATTTTCATTGAACCTATAAAATTCCATCATTTTTTTAATCCTACTATGGGAGTCAATGGTAACTTTCTGCTGTGGGTTTACCATCATTCCTCAAAATATTTTATTTTGTGTTAATCAGACAAAAACTAATGCATACAGGTTTAAAACAACACAAGGATGAGTAAATTATGAAATAATTTTCATTTAACCTATAAAATTCCATCAATTTTTTATTCCTACTATGGGAGTCAATGGTCACTATCTGCTGTGGGTTTACCATCATTCCTCAAAATATTTTCTTTTGTGTTAATCAGAAAAAAACTAATGCATACAGGTTTAAAACAACACAAGGATGAGTAAATTATGAAATAATTTTCATTTAACCTATAAAATTCCATCATTTATTTATTCCTACTATGGGAGTCAATGGTCACTATCTGCTGTGGGTTTACCATCATTCCTCAAAATATTTTCTTTTGTGTTAATCAGAAAAAAACTAATGCATAAATGTTTAAAACAACACGAGGATGAGTAAATTATGAAAGAATTTTCATTGTACCTATAAAATTCCATCATTTTTTTATTCCTACTATGGGAGTCAATGGTCACTATCTGCTGTGGGTTTACCATCATTCCTCAAAATATTTTCTTTTGTGTTAATCAGAAAAAAACTAATGCATACAGGTTTAAAAATACACGAGGATGAGTAAATTATGAAAGAATTTTCATTGAACCTATAAAATTCCATCATTTTTTTATTCCTACTATGGGAGTCAATGGTCACTATCTGCTGTGGGTTTACCATCATTCCTCAAAATATTTTATTTTGTGTTAATCAGAAAAAACTAATGTATACAGGTTTAAAATAACACAAGGATGAGTAAATTATGAAAGAATTTTCATTGAACCTATAAAATTCCATCATTTTTTTATTCCTACTATGGGAGTCAATGGTCACTATCTGCTGTGGGTTTACCATCATTCCTCAAAATATTTTCTTTTGTGTTAATCAGAAAAAAACTAATGCATACAGGTTTAAAACAACACAAGGATGAGTAAATTATGAAATAATTTTCATTTAACCTATAAAATTCCATCATTTATTTATTCCTACTATGGGAGTCAATGGTCACTATCTGCTGTGGGTGGGTTTACCATCATTCCTCAAAATATTTTCTTTTGTGTTAATCAGAAAAAAACTAATGCATAAATGTTTAAAACAACACGAGGATGAGTAAATTATGAAAGAATTTTCATTGTACCTATAAAATTCCATCATTTTTTTATTCCTACTATGGGAGTCAATGGTCACTATCTGCTGTGGGTTTACCATCATTCCTCAAAATATTTTCTTTTGTGTTAATCAGAAAAAAACTAATGCATAAATGTTTAAAACAACACAAGGATGAGTAAATTATGAAAGAATTTTCATTGAACCTATAAAATTCCATCATTTTTTTATTCCTACTATGGGAGTCAATGGTCACTATCTGCTGTGGGTTTACCATCATTCCTCAAAATATTTTCTTTTGTGTTAATCAGAAAAAAACTAATGCATAAATGTTTAAAACAACACGAGGATGAGTAAATTATGAAAGAATTTTCATTGTACCTATAAAATTCCATCATTTTTTTATTCCTACTATGGGAGTCAATGGTCACTATCTGCTGTGGGTTTACCATCATTCCTCAAAATATTTTCTTTTGTGTTAATCAGAAAAAACTAATGTATAAAGGTTTAAAATAACACAAGGATGAGTAAATTATGAAAGAATTTTCATTGAACCTATAAAATTCCATCATTTTTTTATTCTTACTATGGGAGTCAATGGTCACTATCTGCTGTGGGTTTACTATCATTCCTCAAAATATTTTCTTTTGTGTTAATCAGAAAAAAACTAATGCATAAATGTTTAAAACAACACGAGGATGAGTAAATTATGAAAGAATTTTCATTGAACCTATAAAATTCCATCATTTTTTTATTCCTACTATGGGAGTCAATGGTCACTATCTGCTGTGGGTTTACCATCATTCCTAAAAATATTTTCTTTTTGTGTTAATCAGAAAAAAACTAATGCATACAGGTTTAAAACAACACAAGGATGAGTAAATTATGAAAGAATTTTCATTGAACCTATAAAATTCCATCATTTTTTTATTCCTACTATGGGAGTCAATGGTCACTATCTGCTGTGGGTTTACCATCATTCCTCAAAATATTTTCTTTTGTGTTAATCAGAAAAAACTAATGTATACAGGTTTAAAATAACACAAGGATGAGTAAATTATGAAAGAATTTTCATTGAACCTATAAAATTCCATCATTTTTTTATTCCTACTATGGGAGTCAATGGTCACTATCTGCAGTGGGTTTACCATCATTCCTCAAAATATTTTCTTTTGTGTTAATCAGAAAAAAAACTAATGCATACAGGTTTAAAACAACACGAGGATGAGTAAATTATGAAAGAATTTTCATTGAACCTATAAAATTCCATCATTTTTTTATTCCTACTATGGGAGTCAATGGTCACTATCTGCTGTGGGTTTACCATCATTCCTCAAAATATTTTATTTTGTGTTAATCAGAAAAAACTAATGTATACAGGTTTAAAATAACACAAGGATACGTAAATTATGAAAGAATTTTTATTGAACCTATAAAATTCCATCATTTTTTTATTCTTACTATGGGAGTCAATGGTCACTATCTGCTGTGGGTTTACTATCATTCCTCAAAATATTTTCTTTTGTGTTAATCAGAAAAAAACTAATGCATAAATGTTTAAAACAACACGAGGATGAGTAAATTATGAAAGAATTTTCATTGAACCTATAAAATTCCATCATTTTTTTATTCCTACTATGGGAGTCAATGGTCACTATCTGCTGTGGGTTTACCATCATTCCTAAAAATATTTTCTTTTTGTGTTAATCAGAAAAAAACTAATGCATACAGGTTTAAAACAACACAAGGATGAGTAAATTATGAAAGAATTTTCATTGAACCTATAAAATTCCATCATTTTTTTATTCCTACTATGGGAGTCAATGGTCACTATCTGCTGTGGGTTTACCATCATTCCTCAAAATATTTTCTTTTGTGTTAATCAGAAAAAACTAATGTATACAGGTTTAAAATAACACAAGGATGAGTAAATTATGAAAGAATTTTCATTGAACCTATAAAATTCCATCATTTTTTTATTCCTACTATGGGAGTCAATGGTCACTATCTGCAGTGGGTTTACCATCATTCCTCAAAATATTTTCTTTTGTGTTAATCAGAAAAAAAACTAATGCATACAGGTTTAAAACAACACGAGGATGAGTAAATTATGAAAGAATTTTCATTGAACCTATAAAATTCCATCATTTTTTTATTCCTACTATGGGAGTCAATGGTCACTATCTGCTGTGGGTTTACCATCATTCCTCAAAATATTTTATTTTGTGTTAATCAGAAAAAACTAATGTATACAGGTTTAAAATAACACAAGGATACGTAAATTATGAAAGAATTTTTATTGAACCTATAAAATTCCATCATTTTTTTATTCTTACTATGGGAGTCAATGGTCACTATCTGCTGTGGGTTTACTATCATTCCTCAAAATATTTTCTTTTGTGTTAATCAGAAAAAAACTAATGCATAAATGTTTAATACAAAACGAGGATGAGTAAATTATGAAAGAATTTTCATTGAACCTATAAAATTCCATCATTTTTTTATTCCTACTATGGGAGTCAATGGTCACTATCTGCTGTGGGTTTACCATCATTCCTAAAAATATTTTCTTTTTGTGTTAATCAGAAAAAAACTAATGCATACAGGTTTAAAACAACACAAGGATGAGTAAATTATGAAAGAATTTTCATTGAACCTATAAAATTCCATCATTTTTTTATTCTTACTATGGGAGTCAATGGTCACTATCTGCTGTGGGTTTACTATCATTCCTCAAAATATTTTCTTTTGTGTTAATCAGAAAAAAACTAATGCATAAATGTTTAAAACAACACGAGGATGAGTAAATTATGAAAGAATTTTCATTGAACCTATAAAATTCCATCATTTTTTTATTCCTACTATGGGAGTCAATTATTACTATCTGCTGTGGGTTTACCATCATTCCTAAAAATATTTTCTTTTTGTGTTAATCAGAAAAAAACTAATGCATACAGGTTTAAAACAACACAAGGATGAGTAAATTATGAAAGAATTTTCATTGAACCTATAAAATTCCATCTTTTTTTTATTCCTACTATGGGAGTCAATGGTCACTATCTGCTGTGGGTTTACCATCATTCCTCAAAATATTTTCTTTTGTGTTAATCAGAAAAAAACTAATGCATACAGGTTTAAAACAACACAAGGATGAGTAAATTATGAAAGAATTTTCATTGAACCTATAAAAATCCATCATTTTTTTAATCCTACTATGGGAGTCAATGGTAACTTTCTGCTGTGGGTTTACCATCATTCCTCAAAATATTTAATTTTGTGTTAATCAGAAAAAAACTAATGCATACAGGTTTAAAACAACACAAGGATGAGTAAATTATGAAAGAATTTTCATTGAACCTATAAAATTCCATCATTTTTTTATTCCTACTATGGGAGTCAATGGTCACCATCTGCTGTGGGTTTACTATCATTCCTCAAAATATTTTCTTTTGTGTTAATCAGAAAAAAACTAATGCATAAATGTTTAAAACAACACGAGGATGAGTAAATTATGAAAGAATTTTCATTGAACCTATAAAATTCCATCATTTTTTTATTCCTACTATGGGAGTCAATTATCACTATCTGCTGTGGGTTTACCATCATTCCTAAAAATATTTTCTTTTTGTGTTAATCAGAAAAAAACTAATGCATACAGGTTTAAAACAACACAAGGATGAGTAAATTATGAAAGAATTTTCATTGAACCTATAAAATTCCATCTTTTTTTTATTCCTACTATGGGAGTCAATGGTCACTATCTGCTGTGGGTTTACCATCATTCCTCAAAATATTTTCTTTTGTGTTAATCAGAAAAAAACTAATGCATACAGGTTTAAAACAACACAAGGATGAGTAAATTATGAAAGAATTTTCATTGAACCTATAAAAATCCATCATTTTTTTAATCCTACTATGGGAGTCAATGGTAACTTTCTGCTGTGGGTTTACCATCATTCCTCAAAATATTTTATTTTGTGTTAATCAGAAAAAAACTAATGCATACAGGTTTAAAACAACACAAGGATGAGTAAATTATGAAAGAATTTTCATTGAACCTATAAAATTCCATCATTTTTTTATTCCTACTATGGGAGTCAATGATCACCATCTGCTGTGGGTTTACCATCATTCCTCAAAATATTTTCTTTTGTGTTAATCAGAAAAAAACTAATGCATACAGGTTTAAAACAACACAAGGATGAGTAAATTATGAAAGAATTTTCATTGAACCTATAAAAATCCATCATTTTTTTAATCCTACTATGGGAGTCAATGGTCACTATCTGCTGTGGGTTTACCATCATTCCTCAAAATATTTTCTTTTGTTTTAATCAGAAAAAAACTAATGCATACAGGTTTAAAACAACACGAGGATGAGTAAATTATGAAAGAATTTTCATTGAACCTATAAAATTCCATCATTTTTTTATTCCTACTATGGGAGTCAATGGTCACTATCTGCTGTGGGTTTACCATCATTCCTCAAAATATTTTATTTTGTGTTAATCAGAAAAAAACTAATGCATAAATGTTTAAAACAACACAAGGATGAGTAAATTATGAAAGAATTTTCATTGAAACTATAAAAGTCCATCATTTTTTTATTCCTACTATGGGAGTCAATGGTCACTATCTGCTGTGGGTTTACCATCATTCCTCAAAATATTTTATTTTGTGTTAATCAGAAAAAAACTAATGCATAAATGTTTAAAACAACACAAGGATGAGTAAATTATGAAAGAAATTTCATTGAAACTATAAAATTCCATCATTTTTTTATTCCTACTATGGGAGTCAATGGTCACTATCTGCTGTGGGTTTACCATCATTCCTCAAAATATTTTCTTTTGTTTTAATCAGAAAAAAACTAATGCATACAGGTTTAAAACAACACAAGGATGAGTAAATTATGAAAGAATTTTCATTGAACCTATAAAAATCCATCATTTTTTTAATCCTACTATGGGAGTCAATGGTAACTTTCTGCTGTGGGTTTACCATCATTCCTCAAAATATTTTATTTTGTGTTAATCAGAAAAAAACTAATGCATACAGGTTTAAAACAACACAAGGATGAGTAAATTATGAAAGAATTTTCATTGAACCTATAAAATTCCATCATTTTTTTATTCCTACTATGGGAGTCAATGGTCACCATCTGCTGTGGGTTTACCATCATTCCTCAAAATATTTTCTTTTGTGTTAATCAGAAAAAAACTAATGCATACAGGTTTAAAACAACACAAGGATGAGTAAATTATGAAAGAATTTTCATTGAACCTATAAAAATCCATCATTTTTTTAATCCTACTATGGGAGTCAATGGTCACTATCTGCTGTGGGTTTACCATCATTCCTCAAAATATTTTCTTTTGTTTTAATCAGAAAAAAACTAATGCATACAGGTTTAAAACAACACGAGGATGAGTAAATTATGAAAGAATTTTCATTGAACCTATAAAATTCCATCATTTTTTTATTCCTACTATGGGAGTCAATGGTCACTATCTGCTGTGGGTTTACCATCATTCCTCAAAATATTTTATTTTGTGTTAATCAGAAAAAAACTAATGCATAAATGTTTAAAACAACACAAGGATGAGTAAATTATGAAAGAATTTTCATTGAAACTATAAAAGTCCATCATTTTTTTATTCCTACTATGGGAGTCAATGGTCACTATCTGCTGTGGGTTTACCATCATTCCTCAAAATATTTTATTTTGTGTTAATCAGAAAAAAACTATTGCATAAATGTTTAAAACAACACAAGGATGAGTAAATTATGAAAGAAATTTCATTGAAACTATAAAATTCCATCATTTTTTTATTCCTACTATGGGAGTCAATGGTCACTATCTGCTGTGGGTTTACCATCATTCCTCAAAATATTTTCTTTTGTTTTAATCAGAAAAAAACTAATGCATACAGGTTTAAAACAACACAAGGATGAGTAAATTATGAAAGAATTTTCATTGAACCTATAAAAATCCATCATTTTTTTAATCCTACTATGGGAGTCAATGGTAACTTTCTGCTGTGGGTTTACCATCATTCCTCAAAATATTTTCTTTTGTGTTAATCAGACAAAAACTAATGCATACAGGTTTAAAACAACACAAGGATGAGTAAATTATGAAATAATTTTCATTTAACCTATAAAATTCCATCATTTTTTATTCCTACTATGGGAGTCAATGGTCACTATCTGCTGTGGGTTTACCATCATTCCTCAAAATATTTTCTTTTGTGTTAATCAGAAAAAAACTAATGCATACAGGTTTAAAACAACACAAGGATGAGTAAATTATGAAATAGTTTTCATTTAACCTATAAAATTCCATCATTTTTTTATTCCTACTATGGGAGTCAATGGTCACTATCTGCTGTGGGTTTACCATCATTCCTCAAAATATTTTCTTTTGTGTTAATCAGAAAAAAACTAATGCATAAATGTTTAAAACAACACGAGGATGAGTAAATTATGAAAGAATTTTCATTGTACCTATAAAATTCCATCATTTTTTTATTCCTACTATGGGAGTCAATGGTCACTATCTGCTGTGGGTTTACCATCATTCCTCAAAATATTTTCTTTTGTGTTAATCAGAAAAAAACTAATGCATACAGGTTTAAAACAACACGAGGATGAGTAAATTATGAAAGAATTTTCATTGAACCCATAAAATTCCATCATTTTTTTATTCCTACTATGGGAGTCAATGGTCACTATCTGCTGTGGGTTTACCATCATTCCTCAAAATATTTTCTTTTGTGTTAATCAGAAAAAAACTAATGCATAAATGTTTAAAACAACACGAGGATGAGTAAATTATGAAAGAATTTTCATTGTACCTATAAAATTCCATCATTTTTTTATTCCTACTATGGGAGTCAATGGTCACTATCTGCTGTGGGTTTAACATCATTCCCCAAAATATTTTCTTTTGTGTTAATCAGAAAAAAACTAATGCATACAGGTTTAAAACAACACGAGGATGAGTAAATTATGAAAGAATTTTCATTGAACCTATAAAATTCCATCATTTTTTTATTCCTACTATGGGAGTCAATGGTCACTATCTGCTGTGGGTTTACCATCATTCCTCAAAATATTTTATTTTGTGTTAATCAGAAAAAAACTAATGCATACAGGTTTAAAACAACACAAGGATGAGTAAATTATGAAATAGTTTTCATTTAACCTATAAAATTCCATCATTTTTTTATTCCTACTATGGGAGTCAATGGTCACTATCTGCTGTGGGTTTACCATCATTCCTCAAAATATTTTCTTTTGTGTTAATCAGAAAAAAACTAATGCATAAATGTTTAAAACAACACGAGGATGAGTAAATTATGAAAGAATTTTCATTGTACCTATAAAATTCCATCATTTTTTTATTCCTACTATGGGAGTCAATGGTCACTATCTGCTGTGGGTTTACCATCATTCCTCAAAATATTTTCTTTTGTGTTAATCAGAAAAAAACTAATGCATACAGGTTTAAAACAACACGAGGATGAGTAAATTATGAAAGAATTTTCATTGAACCCATAAAATTCCATCATTTTTTTATTCCTACTATGGGAGTCAATGGTCACTATCTGCTGTGGGTTTACCATCATTCCTCAAAATATTTTCTTTTGTGTTAATCAGAAAAAAACTAATGCATAAATGTTTAAAACAACACGAGGATGAGTAAATTATGAAAGAATTTTCATTGTACCTATAAAATTCCATCATTTTTTTATTCCTACTATGGGAGTCAATGGTCACTATCTGCTGTGGGTTTACCATCATTCCCCAAAATATTTTCTTTTGTGTTAATCAGAAAAAAACTAATGCATACAGGTTTAAAACAACACGAGGATGAGTAAATTATGAAAGAATTTTCATTGAACCTATAAAATTCCATCATTTTTTTATTCCTACTATGGGAGTCAATGGTCACTATCTGCTGTGGGTTTACCATCATTCCTCAAAATATTTTATTTTGTGTTAATCAGAAAAAACTAATGTATACAGGTTTAAAATAACACAAGGATGAGTAAATTATGAAAGAATTTTCATTGAACCTATAAAATTCCATCATTTTTTTATTCTTACTATGGGAGTCAATGGTCACTATCTGCTGTGGGTTTACTATCATTCCTCAAAATATTTTCTTTTGTGTTAATCAGAAAAAAACTAATGCATAAATGTTTAAAACAACACGAGGATGAGTAAATTATGAAAGAATTTTCATTGAACCTATAAAATTCCATCATTTTTTTAATCCTACTATGGGAGTCAATGGTAACTTTCTGCTGTGGGTTTACCATCATTCCTCAAAATATTTTCTTTTGTGTTAATCAGACAAAAACTAATGCATACAGGTTTAAAACAACACAAGGATGAGTAAATTATGAAATAATTTTCATTTAACCTATAAAATTCCATCATTTTTTATTCCTACTATGGGAGTCAATGGTCACTATCTGCTGTGGGTTTACCATCATTCCTCAAAATATTTTCTTTTGTGTTAATCAGAAAAAAACTAATGCATACAGGTTTAAAACAACACAAGGATGAGTAAATTATGAAATAAATTTCATTTAACCTATAAAATTCCATCATTTTTTTATTCCTACTATGGGAGTCAATGGTCACTATCTGCTGTGGGTTTACCATCATTCCTCAAAATATTTTCTTTTGTGTTAATCAGAAAAAAACTAATGCATACAGGTTTAAAACAACACAAGGATGAGTAAATTATGAAATAATTTTCATTTAACCTATAAAATTCCATCATTTATTTATTCCTACTATGGGAGTCAATCGTCACTATCTGCTGTGGGTTTACCATCATTCCTCAAAATATTTTCTTTTGTGTTAATCAGAAAAAAACTAATGCATAAATGTTTAAAACAACACGAGGATGAGTAAATTATGAAAGAATTTTCATTGTACCTATAAAATTCCATCATTTTTTTATTCCTACTATGGGAGTCAATGGTCACTATCTGCTGTGGGTTTACCATCATTCCTCAAAATATTTTCTTTTGTGTTAATCAGAAAAAAACTAATGCATACAGGTTTAAAACAACACGAGGATGAGTAAATTATGAAAGAATTTTCATTGAACCTATAAAATTCCATCATTTTTTTATTCCTACTATGGGAGTCAATGGTCACTATCTGCTGTGGGTTTACCATCATTCCTCAAAATATTTTATTTTGTGTTAATCAGAAAAAACTAATGTATACAGGTTTAAAATAACACAAGGATGAGTAAATTATGAAAGAATTTTCATTGAACCTATAAAATTCCATCATTTTTTTATTCCTACTATGGGAGTCAATGGTCACTATCTGCTGTGGGTTTACCATCATTCCTCAAAATATTTTCTTTTGTGTTAATCAGAAAAAAACTAATGCATACAGGTTTAAAACAACACAAGGATGAGTAAATTATGAAATAATTTTCATTTAACCTATAAAATTCCATCATTTATTTATTCCTACTATGGGAGTCAATGGTCACTATCTGCTGTGGGTGGGTTTACCATCATTCCTCAAAATATTTTCTTTTGTGTTAATCAGAAAAAAACTAATGCATAAATGTTTAAAACAACACGAGGATGAGTAAATTATGAAAGAATTTTCATTGTACCTATAAAATTCCATCATTTTTTTATTCCTACTATGGGAGTCAATGGTCACTATCTGCTGTGGGTTTACCATCATTCCTCAAAATATTTTCTTTTGTGTTAATCAGAAAAAAACTAATGCATAAATGTTTAAAACAACACAAGGATGAGTAAATTATGAAAGAATTTTCATTGAACCTATAAAATTCCATCATTTTTTTATTCCTACTATGGGAGTCAATGGTCACTATCTGCTGTGGGTTTACCATCATTCCTCAAAATATTTTCTTTTGTGTTAATCAGAAAAAAACTAATGCATAAATGTTTAAAACAACACGAGGATGAGTAAATTATGAAAGAATTTTCATTGTACCTATAAAATTCCATCATTTTTTTATTCCTACTATGGGAGTCAATGGTCACTATCTGCTGTGGGTTTACCATCATTCCTCAAAATATTTTCTTTTGTGTTAATCAGAAAAAACTAATGTATAAAGGTTTAAAATAACACAAGGATGAGTAAATTATGAAAGAATTTTCATTGAACCTATAAAATTCCATCATTTTTTTATTCTTACTATGGGAGTCAATGGTCACTATCTGCTGTGGGTTTACTATCATTCCTCAAAATATTTTCTTTTGTGTTAATCAGAAAAAAACTAATGCATAAATGTTTAAAACAACACGAGGATGAGTAAATTATGAAAGAATTTTCATTGAACCTATAAAAATCCATCATTTTTTTATTCCTACTATGGGAGTCAATGGTCACTATCTGCTGTGGGTTTACCATCATTCCTAAAAATATTTTCTTTTTGTGTTAATCAGAAAAAAACTAATGCATACAGGTTTAAAACAACACAAGGATGAGTAAATTATGAAAGAATTTTCATTGAACCTATAAAATTCCATCATTTTTTTATTCCTACTATGGGAGTCAATGGTCACTATCTGCTGTGGGTTTACCATCATTCCTCAAAATATTTTCTTTTGTGTTAATCAGAAAAAAAACTAATGCATACAGGTTTAAAACAACACGAGGATGAGTAAATTATGAAAGAATTTTCATTGAACCTATAAAATTCCATCATTTTTTTATTCCTACTATGGGAGTCAATGGTCACTATCTGCTGTGGGTTTACCATCATTCCTCAAAATATTTTATTTTGTGTTAATCAGAAAAAACTAATGTATACAGGTTTAAAATAACACAAGGATGAGTAAATTATGAAAGAATTTTCATTGAACCTATAAAATTCCATCATTTTTTTATTCCTACTATGGGAGTCAATGGTCACTATCTGCTGTGGGTTTACCATCATTCCTCAAAATATTTTATTTTGTGTTAATCAGAAAAAACTAATGTATACAGGTTTAAAATAACACAAGGATGAGTAAATTATGAAAGAATTTTCATTGAACCTATAAAATTCCATCATTTTTTTATTCCTACTATGGGAGTCAATGGTCACTATCTGCTGTGGGTTTACCATCATTCCTCAAAATATTTTCTTTTGTGTTAATCAGAAAAAAACTAATGCATACAGGTTTAAAACAACACAAGGATGAGTAAATTATGAAATAATTTTCATTTAACCTATAAAATTCCATCATTTATTTATTCCTACTATGGGAGTCAATCGTCACTATCTGCTGTGGGTGGGTTTACCATCATTCCTCAAAATATTTTCTTTTGTGTTAATCAGAAAAAAACTAATGCATAAATGTTTAAAACAACACGAGGATGAGTAAATTATGAAAGAATTTTCATTGTACCTATAAAATTCCATCATTTTTTTATTCCTACTATGGGAGTCAATGGTCACTATCTGCTGTGGGTTTACCATCATTCCTCAAAATATTTTCTTTTGTGTTAATCAGAAAAAAACTAATGCATAAATGTTTAAAACAACACAAGGATGAGTAAATTATGAAAGAATTTTCATTGAACCTATAAAATTCCATCATTTTTTTATTCCTACTATGGGAGTCAATGGTCACTATCTGCTGTGGGTTTACCATCATTCCTCAAAATATTTTCTTTTGTGTTAATCAGAAAAAAACTAATGCATAAATGTTTAAAACAACACGAGGATGAGTAAATTATGAAAGAATTTTCATTGTACCTATAAAATTCCATCATTTTTTTATTCCTACTATGGGAGTCAATGGTCACTATCTGCTGTGGGTTTACTATCATTCCTCAAAATATTTTCTTTTGTGTTAATCAGAAAAAAACTAATGCATAAATGTTTAAAACAACACGAGGATGAGTAAATTATGAAAGAATTTTCATTGAACCTATAAAATTCCATCATTTTTTTATTCCTACTATGGGAGTCAATGGTCACTATCTGCTGTGGGTTTACCATCATTCCTAAAAATATTTTCTTTTTGTGTTAATCAGAAAAAAACTAATGCATACAGGTTTAAAACAACACAAGGATGAGTAAATTATGAAAGAATTTTCATTGAACCTATAAAATTCCATCATTTTTTTATTCCTACTATGGGAGTCAATGGTCACTATCTGCTGTGGGTTTACCATCATTCCTCAAAATATTTTCTTTTGTGTTAATCAGAAAAAACTAATGTATACAGGTTTAAAATAACACAAGGATGAGTAAATTATGAAAGAATTTTCATTGAACCTATAAAATTCCATCATTTTTTTATTCCTACTATGGGAGTCAATGGTCACTATCTGCTGTGGGTTTACCATCATTCCTCAAAATATTTTCTTTTGTGTTAATCAGAAAAAAAACTAATGCATACAGGTTTAAAACAACACGAGGATGAGTAAATTATGAAAGAATTTTCATTGAACCTATAAAATTCCATCATTTTTTTATTTCTACTATGGGAGTCAATGGTCACTATCTGCTGTGGGTTTACCATCATTCCTCAAAATATTTTATTTTGTGTTAATCAGAAAAAACTAATGTATACAGGTTTAAAATAACACAAGGATGAGTAAATTATGAAAGAATTTTTATTGAACCTATAAAATTCCATCATTTTTTTATTCTTACTATGGGAGTCAATGGTCACTATCTGCTGTGGGTTTACTATCATTCCTCAAAATATTTTCTTTTGTGTTAATCAGAAAAAAACTAATGCATAAATGTTTAATACAAAACGAGGATGAGTAAATTATGAAAGAATTTTCATTGAACCTATAAAATTCCATCATTTTTTTATTCCTACTATGGGAGTCAATGGTCACTATCTGCTGTGGGTTTACCATCATTCCTAAAAATATTTTCTTTTTGTGTTAATCAGAAAAAAACTAATGCATACAGGTTTAAAACAACACAAGGATGAGTAAATTATGAAAGAATTTTCATTGAACCTATAAAATTCCATCATTTTTTTATTCCTACTATGGGAGTCAATGGTCACTATCTGCTGTGGGTTTACCATCATTCCTCAAAATATTTTCTTTTGTGTTAATCAGAAAAAAACTAATGTATACAGGTTTAAAATAACACAAGGATGAGTAAATTATGAAAGAATTTTCATTGAACCTATAAAATTCCATCATTTTTTTATTCTTACTATGGGAGTCAATGGTCACTATCTGCTGTGGGTTTACTATCATTCCTCAAAATATTTTCTTTTGTGTTAATCAGAAAAAAACTAATGCATAAATGTTTAAAACAACACGAGGATGAGTAAATTATGAAAGAATTTTCATTGAACCTATAAAATTCCATCATTTTTTTATTCCTACTATGGGAGTCAATTATCACTATCTGCTGTGGGTTTACCATCATTCCTCAAAATATTTTCTTTTGTGTTAATCAGAAAAAAACTAATGCATACAGGTTTAAAACAACACGAGGATGAGTAAAAAATGAAAGAATTTTCATTGAACTCATAAAATTCCATCATTTTTTTTATTCCTACTATGGGAGTCAATGGTCACTATCTGCTGTGGGTTTACCATCATTCCTCAAAATATTTTATTTTGTGTTAATCAGAAAAAACTAATGTATACAGGTTTAAAATAACACAAGGATGAGTAAATTATGAAAGAATTTTCATTGAACCTATAAAATTCCATCATTTTTTTATTCTTACTATGGGAGTCAATGGTCACTATCTGCTGTGGGTTTACTATCATTCCTCAAAATATTTTCTTTTGTGTTAATCAGAAAAAAAAAACTAATGCATAAATGTTTAAAACAACACGAGGATGAGTAAATTATGAAAGAATTTTCATTGAACCTATAAAATTCCATCATTTTTTTATTCCTACTATGGGAGTCAATGGTCACTATCTGCTGTGGGTTTACCATCATTCCAAAAAATATTTTCTTTTTGTGTTAATCAGAAAAAAACTAATGCATAAATGTTTAAAACAACACAAGGATGAGTAAATTATGAAAGAATTTTCATTGAACCTATAAAATTCCATCATTTTTTTATTCCTACTATGGGAGTCAATGGTAACTATCTGCTGTGGGTTTACCATCATTCCTCAAAATATTTTCTTTTGTGTTAATCAGAAAAAAACTAATGCATAAATGTTTAAAACAACACGAGGATGAGTAAATTATGAAAGAATTTTCATTGTACCTATAAAATTCCATAATTTTTTTATTCCTACTATGGGAGTCAATGGTCACTATCTGCTGTGGGTTTACCATCATTCCTCAAAATATTTTCTTTTGTGTTAATCAGAAAAAACTAATGTATAAAGGTTTAAAATAACACAAGGATGAGTAAATTATGAAAGAATTTTCATTGAACCTATAAAATTCCATCATTTTTTTATTCTTACTATGGGAGTCAATGGTCACTATCTGCTGTGGGTTTACTATCATTCCTCAAAATATTTTCTTTTGTGTTAATCAGAAAAAAAAAACTAATGCATAAATGTTTAAAACAACACGAGGATGAGTAAATTATGAAAGAATTTTCATTGAACCTATAAAATTCCATCATTTTTTATTCCTACTATGGGAGTCAATGGTCACTATCTGCTGTGGGTTTACCATCATTCCAAAAAATATTTTCTTTTTGTGTTAATCAGAAAAAAACTAATGCATAAATGTTTAAAACAACACAAGGATGAGTAAATTATGAAAGAATTTTCATTGAACCTATAAAATTCCATCATTTTTTTATTCCTACTATGGGAGTCAATGGTCACTATCTGCTGTGGGTTTACCATCATTCCTCAAAATATTTTCTTTTGTGTTAATCAGAAAAAAACTAATGCATAAATGTTTAAAACAACACGAGGATGAGTAAATTATGAAAGAATTTTCATTGTACCTATAAAATTCCATCATTTTTTTATTCCTACTATGGGAGTCAATGGTCACTATCTGCTGTGGGTTTACCATCATTCCTCAAAATATTTTCTTTTGTGTTAATCAGAAAAAAACTAATGCATAAATGTTTAAAACAACACGAGGATGAGTAAATTATGAAATAATTTTCATTGTACCTATAAAATTCCATCATTTTTTTATTCCTACTATGGGAGTCAATGGTCACTATCTGCTGTGGGTTTACCATCATTCCTCAAAATATTTTCTTTTGTGTTAATCAGAAAAAAACTAATGCATACAGGTTTAAAACAACATGAGGATGAGTAAATTATGAAAGAATTTTCATTGAACCTATAAAATTCCATAATTTTTTTATTCCTACTATGGGAGTCAATGGTCACTATCTGCTGTGGGTTTACCATCATTCCTAAAAATATTTTCTTTTTGTGTTAATCAGAAAAAAACTAATGCATACAGGTTTAAAACAACACAAGGATGAGTAAATTATGAAAGAATTTTCATTGAACCTATAAAAATCCATCATTTTTTTAATCCTACTATGGGAGTCAATGGTAACTTTCTGCTGTGGGTTTACCATCATTCCTCAAAATATTTTATTTTGTGTTAATCAGAAAAAAACTAATGCATACAGGTTTAAAACAACACAAGGATGAGTAAATTATGAAAGAATTTTCATTGAACCTATAAAATTCCATCATTTTTTTATTCCTACTATGGGAGTCAATGGTCACCATCTGCTGTGGGTTTACCATCATTCCTCAAAATATTTTCTTTTGTGTTAATCAGAAAAAAACTAATGCATACAGGTTTGTAACGGCGGCGCGCCCTATTTAACTATTATATATATATATATATATATTTTTAAATCTAGGATCGGGCGCCAGACAGGTATTAGCCTGTCACAAGAAACATACAACAAAAGTAGTACCACGGATACTCAGTACGGTGTTCTTAAAAACCACCAGTTACGAATGTCACAATAATACTCAAAAAAAAAGAAAAGCACAATTTCCACTTCACTTATTCATTTTATATATATATATATATATGAGTTTTCCAATATTCACAAACAAATCATAATAATCTCACAATTTTCATAAAGACCACATTTTACACATAGGAATCTCACATTAGTTCATACAGACACTTTTTCACTTCATACCCTCAATCAAATTCACAGGGAAATACATCACATTTCAAAAACACTTCAAGAAAAGAAAAAAAAAGTGTCACCATGGTTAATGGACTCTCAATAAAGTAAATGCACAAGGCAACCAAAATTTCCCTCATGGGTACATTCCACTTTAGGAAAATAAGAAACACCACAGTCTTGATAGAATCTGACAGTTAAACACAGCTACGGATTCGAACCTCAAAAACATTCAAATGTTCATGCAAAAAGAGAGAGAGTTTCAAAACTCACGCTAACCACATCACATTATAAACACTTACAAAAAAAACTATTTTAGTGGGACTTTAAACGTGACTCTCGTAAGAGCGACACGTGAGGTGCTTTTGTGAATGGGTGCGTGTGTTTGTAAGTGCGTGCGTGTACGATACCGCTGACCAGGGAGAGACAATCTTCGGGTTTGTTTAGGAGTTCTTCCCGCCCCCGCAACATCAGACAACTCCCTTATGCCATGGTTTTAGCTTGAGCAGATGCAGTCTTTCGGCCACCCGGATGTTATATGGTAACGCGTTACTCCATTTCTCATTCACTCCGGGTCACACAGGTGTCGAGTTTCACAATCACGTTTGTAAGAACAGTCTCATAAAACGCGCACACTCTTCCTCAATCTTTGCACAGAATTCCACGTTTGCGCACTCAAAAGACACGTTTCCACTTCACCGTTGTTTCACATACATTTCGTTTAACTCACTGCTTGCGTGAAAGTTATTGATACTTGCGTTGAGTTCACACCAATAACATCCGTCACAGCATGTGGTCGATATCGCTCCCGACTCACAATAAACTGATCTCTTCACTCACAGTGCTCTTTGTAACTCACACTAACACGCAGTACACTCTTAGCCCCTCACAGTTTTTCAGTGTGTGTAGCTTGTCTAGCCATTTTTTCCACCCCCACTTCACGCTATGACTCACGTTTTATACGCTTCCGTCTCAAGTTCAACCGGAAAGAGGGAGGGGTCTTCTCACTCCGTCACACTCCCCCCCGCTGGGAAAAACGACCCATGGTGGACGATAAGAAACAATTTTATGCAAGGTTAAAAACCCAAGAATTCTTCTTCATTGGAAGTTTCCTCGAATAACTCTCTGAGTTTTTCTTTTTCCAGGTTTTCGAGTTCTTCAGCATTTGGATAGCATGGCTTCAAATTACAAACATGCACAGTTCGGACATCTTCTCCAGTTGTTTCCAGTGTAATCTGATAATTCAGTGGACCCAACTGTTTCAACACTCTGTACGGACCTTTCCACTTTGGGGCTAGTTTTGCACTAAAATGCCGTTGTGCACTTGATTGTGGAAAATTCCTTAACCATACTCTGTCCTTCTCTTTGAAGGTAGCGTCACGTCTGTTTTTGTTGTAACTCCTTAACTGTCGTTTTTGAGCTTTTTTGCAACATTCTTCAGCTTTGGATCTCAACTGGGCAAGGTGGTTAACTACATCATAGGCTGAATCGGATGGTAACAGATTTTTACATTGAAGTAATTTGTCTATTGGGCCTTGTAGTTTTCTTCCAAGTTGAAGTTCCGCTGGAGACATGCCAATGCTTTCCTGTACACCAGAATTGAGTGCAAAACGAAACTCAGGTAAGTATGTGTCCCATTTTTTGTGGTTTTCATCCACATAGGATGCAATCATACACTTCAAAGTGCGATTTACTCTTTCTGTTCGGTTTGTTTGAGGGTGATATGCAGTTGTTAACTTTTGTGTTATGTTCCATTTTTCACATAGCTCTTTGAAAATGGAGGATACAAACTGGGTACCACGATCTGAAAGGATGAAATCAGGTACGCCCCATCGGGTGAGAATTTCAGTTCTGAAGATGGTTGCTATGGCTTGAGCATTTGCATTGCGCATTGGGAACAGTTCAACCCATCTGGAGAAGTAGTCTATGAAGACTAAGAGATATTCATGACGGTGAGTACTGCAGGGCAAGGGTCCCATGATGTCTACGCCCATCATTTTATTAGGTTGCACGATTGTTACTGGTTGGAGTTTCCCTGCTGGTTTTTGATTTTCATATTTGAACTTTTGGCATTTTTCACATGCTTTGACATAATTTTTTACGTCAATCCACATCTTTGGCCAAAAAACAACATCTTGTAGTCGTTTGAAGGTTTTAAAAATACCTCCATGACCACTTAAGGGATTAGAGTGGTAAAATTTCAAAACAGTTGGGATAAGGCTGTTAGGAAGGTACACTCTATAGTGGACTTTGTTATTGGACCTGTGAGTTTTGTGATAGAGTTTATCCTCGATTACCTCATATTTGTCTTTCCAGGTGCTGTTTTCCTCTGCTATGGCTTTGAAGAGTGTGGTAATCTCCTGATCTTTATGTTGCTCTTCCCATAGACTTTCAAGTGTGATTGGGAGTTCATCCGTTTCCTTTTCCCTGGAATACAGATTACATCCATGGGTGCTGGGTACTCTTGAGAGAGCGTCAGGTGCAATGTTGAGTTTACCCTTCCGGTACTCAATGATAAAATCAAACTTCTGCAAAGTAAGGCCCATCTAAGGAGACGGCTTGACGTTTTTGGGGAGCTCATAACCCATTGTAGGGCCATGTGGTCTGTAACCACAGTGAACATGCGGTGAGGTAATGCTGCCATTTTTCAAGTGACCAGACAACCGCGAGACACTCCTTTTCAGTTGCACTGTAGTTTATTTCAGCTTTAATCAAAGCTCTACTCGCATAGGCAATAACAATTTCCATTCCTTTGTCTCTTCTTTGGGTCAGAACCGCTCCGAGACCGGTGTCACTGGCATCAGTGTACACCGTAAAAGGAAGTTGAAAGTCTGGGTGTCCTAGAATAGGTGGTGAGGTAAGGTGCATCTTTAATGTCTCAAAGGCTTCTTGACATTGTGGTGTCCAGTGAAAAGAATGGCCTTTCTTTTTTAGGGCATTGATGGGTTCAGCAATCTGGGAAAAATTGGGTACGAACCGATGGTACCACCCGGCTAGTCCGAGAAAGCGCTGAACTTCTTTGACATTCTTTGGTACTGGGTAAGTTTTAATGGCTTCAACTTTGCTCGGATCTGCTGTAACTCCATTAGTGCTCACAACATGTCCTAAAAATGAAATTTCTTTCAGACAAAATTTACATTTTTTCAGATTGATGGTCAGTCCAGAATCCTGCAGTTTCTGAAAAACAGATTGGAGGTCTTCAAAGTGCTGAGTAACTGTGGGTGAGTATATGATGATGTCATCAATATAAACGAAGCATGTTCTACCTCTTAACTCCCCTAGTACAGTTTCCATCAACCTTTGGAATGTGGCTGGAGCGTTTTTTAATCCGAAAGGCATCATATTAAAATGATATAGCCCTGAGGGGGTGATGAAAGCAGTCATTGGTTTGCTCTGGGGGTCCATAGCTACTTGCCAGTAACCACTTTTGAGATCAATTGTAGTGAAGATTGCTGCACCAGAAAGTGATTCAAGTATCTCTGTAATGTTGGGGAGTGGATAAGCATCATTTTCGGTAACTGCATTTAGTTTCCTATAATCCACGCAGAATCTGAGGTTCCTGTCCTTCTTAGGGACCAAAACCACAGGGGATGCCCATCCAAAGTGTGATGGTTCTACAATCCCAGCAGATAACATTTCCTCAAGCTGCTCCTTCACTATAGACTGTTTTACAGGTGACATGCGATAAGGCCGTTGCTTGATGGGAACTTGGTGCTGTGAGTAAATAATGTGTTTCAAGACATCTGTGTGACCAGGTTGCAGAGTACACACTCGTGAGTAGTTTTCTAGAATTGACCTTAATCTGGTTTGGTCTTCAGGAATCAATTGACTTTCACTCACAGCTGTATCAATGAAAGTTTGAACATCCTTGGTGTCGGGTGATGGCATCACTGTAGGCATTGGTGGAGGAACAGAACTGAGTAATGTGAAGCTTTGGTTGGGAGTAATTTCAGATTGTTCAGGTGGTTTGCAGGATAATGCACGCACTCTGTGAAAATCATCAGGTACACTTGCCCAACCTGGTTGAAATGGGTATTCTTCCATTGGTGTGGATTTAAATGAATACTTTCTGTCTGTGACATTTATTTGCAGACCAGTGAAAAATATGAAATCAAGTCCTGCTACCACAGTATAAGCAAGCGCTTGAGGAGACAAAACTACAACAGGTAAAGTACAAGTTTTCCCATGAAGCATAAGTTGTAGTGGTATCCACCCTAGTGGTATTTCTCCCTGTCCATTTGCTAAGTACAACGGTCCAAGAGTCCAAGGCTTAAGTTCATCTGGCATTGCTAATTTTTTCCACAGACTTTCATGTATCATCGTATATGTTGCTCCCGTATCAAGAATTGCTTTTCCAGACCAACTTGCAATATTAATAGGGATAACCAACTGTTGGGGAATAACAGCATTGGGAAAAAACACTGTTTTAGATGATGGTTGTTGAGGTTTCTTGCCTTTTCGCTCACCCTTGCTTATCTTTGCAGCTGAAACAGAATTATTGGTTGCTTGACCTCCTGCTGGCTTACGAGAGGGGTATGACCTTGGTTGGTTAACTTGATGTGGTGGTTTTCCTGTTTGGTGGGATGATGAAAGAGCATATTGTGGACACTGTCCTGGAGAATGCTGTCCTTTACATCTCCAACATTGTACTGGATGCTTTTCTGGGGTTTGGTTGGTACTTAATTTCTGGGTTGCATCTGATGAATATTTTCGTCCCATACCTTTCTCATACTGTATCTGATGTTCGTGATCTCTTTCTAGTTGTTGACCCAACTTTATGAGTTCATCCACCGTAGAAACACGTCCCCGTAGTTGGCTAGCGAGGTAAGGCTTTAAACTTTTCAAAATCATTTTGACAATTTCATGTTCCGAAAGAGACGGTTTCCATCTCTTGCAGAGAGCTCGGTATGTGAAAGCGAAATCTCTGACATTTTCTCGTTCTCCTTGAGATCTAGTACGAACTCTTTCAGCTAGTTCATCTTCGTAGTCCTCAGAGAGAAAGGCTGAAAGAAAAACAGTCTGAAACTCATTCCAGGTTTTAATCTCAGTACGAGCAACCTCCCACCAATCACGTGCTGTGCCATACAGTACATTTCTAAAAGTGGCTAATAGATCACCTTCAGTAAGGGGATGTAAAGCTAAAAAGTCCTGGCATCTGGCTAGGTACAACAATGGGTCTGTATCATCACATGGTCTTCCATAGGTAGGGAAAGTTAACTTTAAATGGTCACTTTTTCCAACAGGCATAAGGGGTAATAAGACATCATTTGTAATGTCACGAGATGATGGATGAGTGGTGGATGTGGTAGTGTTTGGGTGTTGAACTCCAGTATCTTTCCGTGCAGCAGGTTTCAAGTTGTGTGCTGAAGTTTCCTCAATTTTTGTCTGCAACTCCATGACCTGTTTTGTCAGATTATCGACTTGTGAGTTGCAGTGATTACATGTTGTAGACATTTGTTCTTGACCTTCCTGAAGATTTTTATGAGTAGTCCTGATGTCTCCTTGGAGTTCTACCTGGAGCTGTTCCACCATGAAGCCGACTTCAGAAAGCAGAGTAGAGGTAACTTTTTGTAATTCCTCTGACATCATAACTTTAAATGCCTTGATTAGGTGATCGGATTCCCTTTGTCCTTGTGGTTCGGAGGTAGCTAACATGGTAAATATTTGCTGATGATTGTCTTCCACCTTTTTATGTAGGTTCACAAGTTGCTTTTCATGGAGAGAAGTTGCAGATTTTTGCTCATGGGTAAGTTTGCTGATAGCTCTTTCCTGTCGTTTCATGATATCACACATATTTTCCCAGTTGCCTTGCATTTGAGCAGTAAGATGATGCATCTCCTTTCCAGGTGTGGGAAGGAAACCAGGCAAGTCATGCTGTGAAACTGGTGAAATGGGTGAAGCTGAAAGAGAGTCACATAGCTGCATATGGTCAGGTCCTTGTTCATAAGTGGGAACTTGCACTAGATGACTGACCACTGGAGCTGGTGAAGCAAATTGCACATGAGTGAGAGGCACATTACTCCTAAATTGAGTAGGAGTTGATTGGAAAGTGTTTATATTATGTGGGTGGAAAACTCTTGGTGGTGACCAATGTGGAGTGGGAACATCAGGTGGCGGTTCAATATCAACACAAGTAGATTGGGGTGTTGTGGGAGTGGCCATGCTCGTAATATTTGAAAGTAAGAGAATGTATAATGCGTGTATACAATCAATAAAGCAATTTATATGGATTTAACTGTGTGGTTTTGAGGAAAAAAAAAAAAAAAAGGGGTCATGCAAAATAACAAACTTGTAAATCAATACAAAAAGGTACACTTTAAACAGTTATATGGTATACCTCTAACAGTTCAACATACTCAATGTAGATGAGAGTGAGAACAATATAATTGCCAATTGTCCCATTCAAAACGCACATTTGACCCTTCAAACAAAAACAAAAAAAATTCTCAGTCCACAAAAACTGGAGAAAGTATTTAAATTGTATACAACAATATAACAATTTCCCACACCTTTGAAAAACACATAGGGCGGCATATTCAGAATATATAAATATATATGTGCGGTTCACATTAAATGAAACAAGCATAAAGGTTTTTTGTAACAATATGGGGAGTTCAGATCTTTGTGACAATATGTTCAACACTTCAAAGTCACCCTATACACACACACCTTTCAACAAAGGTCAATAGATGAAAAATAACAAATGAGAGACCTTTTCAATCCAATGTAGCAATGTGGTACATGAAGCCTAACACTTTCAAACCCCCGCTTAGTTCACATTCAATGTACTCAAAGGTCTATTCATCACAACAAATATTAATCATTTACACACACACATTCACATTTCAGTGTTTCAAGTAAGTCCCTGTTTTAGTGTTCAAGTGGTTTAGTGTGTTAGTGTGTAGTGTTCAAGGTCCCATTTTAGTGCTTCATTCAAAGTCTTTAGATACGTTAGTTCATGAGGGCCCTATCCCATAAAGGTCCCTGTTCGGGCGCCACCTCTGTAACGGCGGCGCGCCCTATTTAACTATTATATATATATATTTTTTTTTTAAATCTAGGATCGGGCGCCAGACAGGTATTAGCCTGTCACAAGAAACATACAACAAAAGTAGTACCACGGATACTCAGTACGGTGTTCTTAAAAACCACCAGTTACGAATGTCACAATAATACTCAAAAAAAAAGAAAAGCACAATTTCCACTTCACTTATTCATTTTATATATATATATATATATGAGTTTTCCAATATTCACAAACAAATCATAATAATCTCACAATTTTCATAAAGACCACATTTTACACATAGGAATCTCACATTAGTTCATACAGACACTTTTTCACTTCATACCCTCAATCAAATTCACAGGGAAATACATCACATTTCAAAAACACTTCAAGAAAAGAAAAAAAAAAGTGTCACCATGGTTAATGGACTCTCAATAAAGTAAATGCACAAGGCAACCAAAATTTCCCTCATGGGTACATTCCACTTTAGGAAAATAAGAAACACCACAGTCTTGATAGAATTTGACAGTTAAACACAGCTACGGATTCGAACCTCAAAAACATTCAAATGTTCATGCAAAAAGAGAGAGAGTTTCAAAACTCACGCTAACCACATCACATTATAAACACTTACAAAAAAAACTATTTTAGTGGGACTTTAAACGTGACTCTCGTAAGAGCGACACGTGAGGTGCTTTTGTGAATGGGTGCGTGTGTTTGTAAGTGCGTGCGTGTACGATACCGCTGACCAGGGAGAGACAATCTTCGGGTTTGTTTAGGAGTTCTTCCCGCCCCCGCAACATCAGACAACTCCCTTATGCCATGGTTTTAGCTTGAGCAGATGCAGTCTTTCGGCCACCCGGATGTTATATGGTAACGCGTTACTCCATTTCTCATTCACTCCGGGTCACACAGGTGTCGAGTTTCACAATCACGTTTGTAAGAACAGTCTCATAAAACGCGCACACTCTTCCTCAATCTTTGCACAGAATTCCACGTTTGCGCACTCAAAAGACACGTTTCCACTTCACCGTTGTTTCACATACATTTCGTTTAACTCACTGCTTGCGTGAAAGTTATTGATACTTGCGTTGAGTTCACACCAATAACATCCGTCACAGCATGTGGTCGATATCGCTCCCGACTCACAATAAACTGATCTCTTCACTCACAGTGCTCTTTGTAACTCACACTAACACGCAGTACACTCTTAGCCCCTCACAGTTTTTCAGTGTGTGTAGCTTGTCTAGCCATTTTTTCCACCCCCACTTCACGCTATGACTCACGTTTTATACGCTTCCGTCTCAAGTTCAACCGGAAAGAGGGAGTAAATTATGAAAGAATTTTCATTGAACCTATAAAAATCCATAATTTTTTTAATCCTACTATGGGAGTCAATGGTAACTTTCTGCTGTGGGTTTACCATCATTCCTCAAAATATTTTATTTTGTGTTAATCAGAAAAAAACTAATGCATACAGGTTTAAAACAACACAAGGATGAGTAAATTATGAAAGAATTTTCATTGAAACTATAAAAGTCCATCATTTTTTTATTCCTACTATGGGAGTCAATGGTCACTATCTGCTGTGGGTTTACCATCATTCCTCAAAATATTTTATTTTGTGTTAATCAGAAAAAAACTAATGCATAAATGTTTAAAACAACACAAGGATGAGTAAATTATGAAAGAATTTTCATTGAAACTATAAAATTCCATCATTTTTTTATTCCTACTATGGGAGTCAATGGTCACTATCTGCTGTGGGTTTACCATCATTCCTCAAAATATTTTCTTTTGTTTTAATCAGAAAAAAACTAATGCATACAGGTTTAAAACAACACGAGGATGAGTAAATTATGAAAGAATTTTCATTGAACCTATAAAATTCCATCATTTTTTTATTCCTACTATGGGAGTCAATGGTCACTATCTGCTGTGGGTTTACCATCATTCCTCAAAATATTTTATTTTGTGTTAATCAGAAAAAAACTAATGCATAAATGTTTAAAACAACACAAGGATGAGTAAATTATGAAAGAATTTTCATTGAAACTATAAAAGTCCATCATTTTTTTATTCCTACTATGGGAGTCAATGGTCACTATCTGCTGTGGGTTTACCATCATTCCTCAAAATATTTTATTTTGTGTTAATCAGAAAAAAACTAATGCATAAATGTTTAAAACAACACAAGGATGAGTAAATTATGAAAGAATTTTCATTGAAACTATAAAAGTCCATCATTTTTTTATTCCTACTATGGGAGTCAATGGTCACTATCTGCTGTGGGTTTACCATCATTCCTCAAAATATTTTCTTTTGTTTTAATCAGAAAAAAACTAATGCATACAGGTTTAAAACAACACAAGGATGAGTAAATTATGAAAGAATTTTCATTGAACCTATAAAAATCCATCATTTTTTTAATCCTACTATGGGAGTCAATGGTAACTTTCTGCTGTGGGTTTACCATCATTCCTCAAAATATTTTCTTTTGTGTTAATCAGACAAAAACTAATGCATACAGGTTTAAAACAACACAAGGATGAGTAAATTATGAAATAATTTTCATTTAACCTATAAAATTCCATCATTTTTTATTCCTACTATGGGAGTCAATGGTCACTATCTGCTGTGGGTTTACCATCATTCCTCAAAATATTTTCTTTTGTGTTAATCAGAAAAAAACTAATGCATACAGGTTTAAAACAACACAAGGATGAGTAAATTATGAAATAATTTTCATTTAACCTATAAAATTCCATCATTTTTTTATTTCTACTATGGGAGTCAATGGTCACTATCTGCTGTGGGTTTACCATCATTCCTCAAAATATTTTCTTTTGTGTTAATCAGAAAAAAACTAATGCATAAATGTTTAAAACAACACGAGGATGACTAAATTATGAAAGAATTTTCATTGTACCTATAAAATTCCATCATTTTTTTATTCCTACTATGGGAATCAATGGTCACTATCTGCTGTGGGTTTACCATCATTCCTCAAAATATTTTCTTTTGTGTTAATCAGAAAAAAACTAATGCATACAGGTTTAAAACAACACGAGGATGAGTAAATTATGAAAGAATTTTCATTGAACCTATAAAATTCCATCATTTTTTTATTCCTACTATGGGAGTCAATGGTCACTATCTGCTGTGGGTTTACCATCATTCCTCAAAATATTTTCTTTTGTGTTAATCAGAAAAAAACTAATGCATAAATGTTTAAAACAACACGAGGATGAGTAAATTATGAAAGAATTTTCATTGTACCTATAAAATTCCATCATTTTTTTATTCCTACTATGGGAGTCAATGGTCACTATCTGCTGTGGGTTTACCATCATCCCTCAAAATATTTTCTTTTGTGTTAATCAGAAAAAACTAATGTATACAGGTTTAAAATAACACAAGGATGAGTAAATTATGAAAGAATTTTCATTGAACCTATAAAATTCCATCATTTTTTTATTCTTACTATGGGAGTCAATGGTCACTATCTGCTGTGGGTTTACTATCATTCCTCAAAATATTTTCTTTTGTGTTAATCAGAAAAAAACTAATGCATAAATGTTTAAAACAACACGAGGATGAGTAAATTATGAAAGAATTTTCATTGAACCTATAAAATTCCATCATTTTTTTAATCCTACTATGGGAGTCAATGGTAACTTTCTGCTGTGGGTTTACCATCATTCCTCAAAATATTTTCTTTTGTGTTAATCAGACAAAAACTAATGCATACAGGTTTAAAACAACACAAGGATGAGTAAATTATGAAATAATTTTCATTTAACCTATACAATTCCATCATTTTTTTATTCCTACTATGGGAGTCAATGGTCACTATCTGCTGTGGGTTTACCATCATTCCTCAAAATATTTTCTTTTGTGTTAATCAGAAAAAAACTAATGCATACAGGTTTAAAACAACACAAGGATGAGTAAATTATGAAATAATTTTCATTTAACCTATAAAATTCCATCATTTTTTTATTCCTACTATGGGAGTCAATGGTCACTATCTGCTGTGGGTTTACCATCATTCCTCAAAATATTTTCTTTTGTGTTAATCAGAAAAAAACTAATGCATAAATGTTTAAAACAACACGAGGATGAGTAAATTATGAAAGAATTTTCATTGTACCTATAAAATTCCATCATTTTTTTATTCCTACTATGGGAGTCAATGGTCACTATCTGCTGTGGGTTTACCATCATTCCTCAAAATATTTTCTTTTGTGTTAATCAGAAAAAAACTAATGCATACAGGTTTAAAACAACACGAGGATGAGTAAATTATGAAAGAATTTTCATTGAACCTATAAAATTCCATCATTTTTTTATTCCTACTATGGGAGTCAATGGTCACTATCTGCTGTGGGTTTACCATCATTCCTCAAAATATTTTATTTTGTGTTAATCAGAAAAAACTAATGTATACAGGTTTAAAATAACACAAGGATGAGTAAATTATGAAAGAATTTTCATTGAACCTATAAAATTCCATCATTTTTTTATTCTTACTATGGGAGTCAATGGTCACTATCTGCTGTGGGTTTACTATCATTCCTCAAAATATTTTCTTTTGTGTTAATCAGAAAAAAAAAACTAATGCATAAATGTTTAAAACAACACGAGGATGAGTAAATTATGAAAGAATTTTCATTGAACCTATAAAATTCCATCATTTTTTTATTCCTACTATGGGAGTCAATGGTCACTATCTGCTGTGGGTTTACCATCATTCCAAAAAATATTTTCTTTTGTGTTAATCAGACAAAAACTAATGCATACAGGTTTAAAACAACACAAGGATGAGTAAATTATGAAATAATTTTCATTTAACCTATAAAATTCCATCATTTTTTATTCCTACTATGGGAGTCAATGGTCACTATCTGCTGTGGGTTTACCATCATTCCTCAAAATATTTTCTTTTGTGTTAATCAGAAAAAAACTAATGCATACAGGTTTAAAACAACACAAGGATGAGTAAATTATGAAATAATTTTCATTTAACCTATAAAATTCCATCATTTTTTTATTTCTACTATGGGAGTCAATGGTCACTATCTGCTGTGGGTTTACCATCATTCCTCAAAATATTTTCTTTTGTGTTAATCAGAAAAAAACTAATGCATAAATGTTTAAAACAACACGAGGATGACTAAATTATGAAAGAATTTTCATTGTACCTATAAAATTCCATCATTTTTTTATTCCTACTATGGGAATCAATGGTCACTATCTGCTGTGGGTTTACCATCATTCCTCAAAATATTTTCTTTTGTGTTAATCAGAAAAAAACTAATGCATACAGGTTTAAAACAACACGAGGATGAGTAAATTATGAAAGAATTTTCATTGAACCTATAAAATTCCATCATTTTTTTATTCCTACTATGGGAGTCAATGGTCACTATCTGCTGTGGGTTTACCATCATTCCTCAAAATATTTTCTTTTGTGTTAATCAGAAAAAAACTAATGCATAAATGTTTAAAACAACACGAGGATGAGTAAATTATGAAAGAATTTTCATTGTACCTATAAAATTCCATCATTTTTTTATTCCTACTATGGGAGTCAATGGTCACTATCTGCTGTGGGTTTACCATCATTCCTCAAAATATTTTATTTTGTGTTAATCAGAAAAAACTAATGCATACAGGTTTAAAACAACACGAGGATGAGTAAATTATGAAAGAATTTTCATTGAACCTATAAAATTCCATCATTTTTTTATTCCTACTATGGGAGTCAATGGTCACTATCTGCTGTGGGTTTACCATCATCCCTCAAAATATTTTCTTTTGTGTTAATCAGAAAAAACTAATGTATACAGGTTTAAAATAACACAAGGATGAGTAAATTATGAAAGAATTTTCATTGAACCTATAAAATTCCATCATTTTTTTATTCTTACTATGGGAGTCAATGGTCACTATCTGCTGTGGGTTTACTATCATTCCTCAAAATATTTTCTTTTGTGTTAATCAGAAAAAAACTAATGCATAAATGTTTAAAACAACACGAGGATGAGTAAATTATGAAAGAATTTTCATTGAACCTATAAAATTCCATCATTTTTTTAATCCTACTATGGGAGTCAATGGTAACTTTCTGCTGTGGGTTTACCATCATTCCTCAAAATATTTTCTTTTGTGTTAATCAGACAAAAACTAATGCATACAGGTTTAAAACAACACAAGGATGAGTAAATTATGAAATAATTTTCATTTAACCTATACAATTCCATCATTTTTTTATTCCTACTATGGGAGTCAATGGTCACTATCTGCTGTGGGTTTACCATCATTCCTCAAAATATTTTCTTTTGTGTTAATCAGAAAAAAACTAATGCATACAGGTTTAAAACAACACAAGGATGAGTAAATTATGAAATAATTTTCATTTAACCTATAAAATTCCATCATTTTTTTATTCCTACTATGGGAGTCAATGGTCACTATCTGCTGTGGGTTTACCATCATTCCTCAAAATATTTTCTTTTGTGTTAATCAGAAAAAAACTAATGCATAAATGTTTAAAACAACACGAGGATGAGTAAATTATGAAAGAATTTTCATTGTACCTATAAAATTCCATCATTTTTTTATTCCTACTATGGGAGTCAATGGTCACTATCTGCTGTGGGTTTACCATCATTCCTCAAAATATTTTCTTTTGTGTTAATCAGAAAAAAACTAATGCATACAGGTTTAAAACAACACGAGGATGAGTAAATTATGAAAGAATTTTCATTGAACCTATAAAATTCCATCATTTTTTTATTCCTACTATGGGAGTCAATGGTCACTATCTGCTGTGGGTTTACCATCATTCCTCAAAATATTTTATTTTGTGTTAATCAGAAAAAACTAATGTATACAGGTTTAAAATAACACAAGGATGAGTAAATTATGAAAGAATTTTCATTGAACCTATAAAATTCCATCATTTTTTTATTCTTACTATGGGAGTCAATGGTCACTATCTGCTGTGGGTTTACTATCATTCCTCAAAATATTTTCTTTTGTGTTAATCAGAAAAAAAAAACTAATGCATAAATGTTTAAAACAACACGAGGATGAGTAAATTATGAAAGAATTTTCATTGAACCTATAAAATTCCATCATTTTTTTATTCCTACTATGGGAGTCAATGGTCACTATCTGCTGTGGGTTTACCATCATTCCAAAAAATATTTTCTTTTTGTGTTAATCAGAAAAAAACTAATGCATAAATTTTTAAAACAACACAAGGATGAGTAAATTATGAAAGAATTTTCATTGAACCTATAAAATTCCATCATTTTTTTATTCCTACTATGGGAGTCAATGGTCACTATCTGCTGTGGGTTTACCATCATTCCTCAAAATATTTTCTTTTGTGTTAATCAGAAAAAAACTAATGCATAAATGTTTAAAACAACACGAGGATGAGTAAATTATGAAAGAATTTTCATTGTACCTATAAAATTCCATCATTTTTTTATTCCTACTATGGGAGTCAATGGTCACTATCTGCTGTGGGTTTACCATCATTCCTCAAAATATTTTCTTTTGTGTTAATCAGAAAAAACTAATGTATAAAGGTTTAAAATAACACAAGGATGAGTAAATTATGAAAGAATTTTCATTGAACCTATAAAATTCCATCATTTTTTATTCTTACTATGGGAGTCAATGGTCACTATCTGCTGTGGGTTTACTATCATTCCTCAAAATATTTTCTTTTGTGTTAATCAGAAAAAAACTAATGCATAAATGTTTAAAACAACACGAGGATGAGTAAATTATGAAAGAATTTTCATTGAACCTATAAAATTCCATCATTTTTTTATTCCTACTATGGGAGTCAATGGTCACTATCTGCTGTGGGTTTACCATCATTCCTAAAAATATTTTCTTTTTGTGTTAATCAGAAAAAAACTAATGCATACAGGTTTAAAACAACACAAGGATGAGTAAATTATGAAAGAATTTTCATTGAACCTATAAAATTCCATCATTTTTTTATTCCTACTATGGGAGTCAATGGTCACTATCTGCTGTGGGTTTACCATCCTTCCTCAAAATATTTTCTTTTGTGTTAATCAGAAAAAAACTAATGCATACAGGTTTAAAACAACACAAGGATGAGTAAATTATGAAAGAATTTTCATTGAACCTATAAAAATCCATCATTTTTTAATCCTACTATGGGAGTCAATGGTAACTTTCTGCTGTGGGTTTACCATCATTCCTCAAAATATTTTATTTTGTGTTAATCAGAAAAAAACTAATGCATACAGGTTTAAAACAACACAAGGATGAGTAAATTATGAAAGAATTTTCATTGAACCTATAAAATTCCATCATTTTTTTTATTCCTACTATGGGAGTCAATGGTCACTATCTGCTGTGGGTTTACCATCATTCCTCAAAATATTTTATTTTGTGTTAATCAGAAAAAACTAATGTATACAGGTTTAAAATAACACAAGGATGAGTAAATTATGAAAGAATTTTCATTGAACCTATAAAATTCCATCATTTTTTTATTCTTACTATGGGAGTCAATGGTCACTATCTGCTGTGGGTTTACTATCATTCCTCAAAATATTTTCTTTTGTGTTAATCAGAAAAAAAAACTAATGCATAAATGTTTAAAACAACACGAGGATGAGTAAATTATGAAAGAATTTTCATTGAACCTATAAAATTCCATCATTTTTTTATTCCTACTATGGGAGTCAATGGTCACTATCTGCTGTGGGTTTACCATCATTCCTCAAAATATTTTCTTTTGTGTTAATCAGAAAAAACTAATGTATAAAGGTTTAAAATAACACAAGGATGAGTAAATTATGAAAGAATTTTCATTGAACCTATAAAATTCCATCATTTTTTTATTCCTACTATGGGAGTCAATGGTCACTATCTGCTGTGGGTTTACCATCCTTCCTCAAAATATTTTCTTTTGTGTTAATCAGAAAAAAACTAATGCATACAGGTTTAAAACAACACAAGGATGAGTCAATTATGAAAGAATTTTCATTGAACCTATAAAAATCCATCATTTTTTAATCCTACTATGGGAGTCAATGGTAACTTTCTGCTGTGGGTTTACCATCATTCCTCAAAATATTTTATTTTGTGTTAATCAGAAAAAACTAATGCATACAGGTTTAAAACAACACAAGGATGAGTAAATTATGAAATAATTTTCATTTAACCTATAAAATTCCATCATTTTTTTATTCCTACTATGGGAGTCAATGGTCACTATCTGCTGGGGGTTTACCATCATTCCAAAAAATATTTTCTTTTTGTGTTAATCAGAAAAAAACTAATGCATACAGGTTTAAAACAACACAAGGATGAGTAAATTATGAAAGAATTTTCATTGAACCTATAAAATTCCATCATTTTTTTATTCCTACTATGGGAGTCAATGGTCACTATCTGCTGTGGGTTTACCATCATTCCTCAAAATATTTTCTTTTGTGTTAATCAGAAAAAACTAATGTATAAAGGTTTAAAATAACACAAGGATGAGTAAATTATGAAAGAATTTTCATTGAACCTATAAAATTCCATCATTTTTTTATTCTTACTATGGGAGTCAATGGTCACTATCTGCTGTGGGTTTACTATCATTCCTCAAAATATTTTCTTTTGTGTTAATCAGAAAAAAACTAATGCATAAATGTTTAAAACAACACGAGGATGAGTAAATTATGAAAGAATTTTCATTGAACCTATAAAATTCCATCATTTTTTTATTCCTACTATGGGAGTCAATGGTCACTATCTGCTGTGGGTTTACCATCATTCCTAAAAATATTTTCTTTTTGTGTTAATCAGAAAAAAACTAATGCATACAGGTTTAAAACAACACAAGGATGAGTAAATTATGAAAGAATTTTCATTGAACCTATAAAATTCCATCATTTTTTTATTCCTACTATGGGAGTCAATGGTCACTATCTGCTGTGGGTTTACCATCCTTCCTCAAAATATTTTCTTTTGTGTTAATCAGAAAAAAACTAATGCATACAGGTTTAAAACAACACAAGGATGAGTAAATTATGAAAGAATTTTCATTGAACCTATAAAAATCCATCATTTTTTAATCCTACTATGGGAGTCAATGGTAACTTTCTGCTGTGGGTTTACCATCATTCCTCAAAATATTTTATTTTGTGTTAATCAGAAAAAACTAATGCATACAGGTTTAAAACAACACAAGGATGAGTAAATTATGAAATAATTTTCATTTAACCTATAAAATTCCATCATTTTTTTATTCCTACTATGGGAGTCAATGGTCACTATCTGCTGTGGGTTTACCATCATTCCAAAAAATATTTTCTTTTTGTGTTAATCAGAAAAAAACTAATGCATACAGGTTTAAAACAACACAAGGATGAGTAAATTATGAAAGAATTTTCATTGAACCTATAAAATTCCATCATTTTTTTATTCCTACTATGGGAGTCAATGGTCACTATCTGCTGTGGGTTTACCATCATTCCTCAAAATATTTTATTTTGTGTTAATCAGAAAAAAACTAATGCATACAGGTTTAAAACAACACAAGGATGAGTAAATTATGAAATAATTTTCATTTAACCTATAAAATTCCGTCATTTTTTTATTCCTACTATGGGAGTCAATGGTCACTATCTGCTGTGGCTTTACCATCATTCCTCAAAATATTTTCTTTTGTGTTAATCAGAAAAAAACTAATGCATAAATGTTTAAAACAACACGAGGATGAGTAAATTATGAAAGAATTGTCATTGTACCTATAAAATTCCATCATTTTTTTATTCCTACTATGGGAGTCAATGGTCACTATCTGCTGTGGGTTTACCATCATTCCTCAAAATATTTTCTTTTGTGTTAATCAGAAAAAAACTAATGAATAAATGTTTAAAACAAAACGAGGATGAGTAAATTATGAAAGAATTTTCATTGAACCTATAAAATTCCATCATTTTTTTATTCCTACTATGGGAGTCAATGGTCACTATCTGCTGTGGGTTTACCATCATTCCTAAAAATATTTTCTTTTTGTGTTAATCAGAAAAAAACTAATGCATACAGGTTTAAAACAACACAAGGATGAGTAATTATGAAAGAATTTTCATTGAACCTATAAAATTCCATCATTTTTTTATTCCTACTATGGGAGTCAATGGTCACTATCTGCTGTGGGTTTACCATCATTCCTCAAAATATTTTCTTTTGTGTTAATCAGAAAAAACTAATGTATACAGGTTTAAAATAACACAAGGATGAGTAAATTATGAAAGAATTTTCATTGAACCTATAAAATTCCATCATTTTTTTATTCTTACTATGGGAGTCAATGGTCACTATCTGCTGTGGGTTTACTATCATTCCTCAAAATATTTTCTTTTGTGTTAATCAGAAAAAAACTAATGCATAAATGTTTAAAACAACACAAGGATGAGTAAATTATGAAAGAATTTTCATTGAACCTATAAAATTCCATCATTATTTTATTGCTACTATGGGAGTCAATGATCACTATCTGCTGTGGGTTTACAATCAATTCCTAAAAATATTTTCTTTTTGTGTTAATCAGAAAAAAACTAATGCATACAGGTTTAAAACAACACAAGGATGAGTAAATTATGAAAGAATTTTCATTGAACCTATAAAATTCCATCTTTTTTTTATTCCTACTATGGGAGTCAATGGTCACTATCTGCTGTGGGTTTACCATCATTCCTCAAAATATTTTCTTTTTTGTTAATTAGAAAAAAACTAATGCATACAGGTTTAAAACAACACAAGGATGAGTAAATTATGAAAGAATTTTCATTGAACCTATAAAAATCCATCATTTTTTTAATCCTACTATGGGAGTCAATGGTAACTTTCTGCTGTGGGTTTACCATCATTCCTCAAAATATTTTATTTTGTGTTAATCAGAAAAAAACTAATGCATACAGGTTTAAAACAACACAAGGATGAGTAAATTATGAAAGAATTTTCATTTAACCTATAAAATTCCATCATTTTTTTATTCCTACTATGGGAGTCAATGGTCACTATCTGCTGTGGGTTTACCATCATTCCAAAAAATATTTTCTTTTTGTGTTAATCAGAAAAAAACTAATGCATACAGGTTTAAAACAACACAAGGATGAGTAAATTATGAAAGAATTTTCATTGAACCTATAAAATTCCATCATTTTTTTATTCCTACTATGGGAGTCAATGGTCACTATCTGCTGTGGGTTTACCATCATTCCTCAAAATATTTTCTTTTGTGTTAATCAGAAAAAAACTAATGCATACAGGTTTAAAACAACACAAGGATGAGTAAATTATGAAAGAATTTTCATTGAACCTATAAAAATCCATCATTTTTTTAATCCTACTATGGGAGTCAATGGTAACTTTCTGCTGTGGGTTTACCATCATTCCTCAAAATATTTTCTTTAGTGTTAATCAGACAAAAACTAATGCATACAGGTTTAAAACAACACAAGGATGAGTAAATTATGAAAGAATTTTCATTGAACCTATAAAATTCCATCATTTTTTTATTCCTACTATGGGAGTCAATGGTCACTATCTGCTGTGGGTTTACCATCATTCCTCAAAATATTTTCTTTTGTGTTAATCAGAAAAAAACTAATGCATACAGGTTTAAAACAACACAAGGATGAGTAAATTATGAAAGAATTTTCATTGAACCTATAAAAATCCATCATTTTTTTAATCCTACTATGGGAGTCAATGGTAACTTTCTGCTGTGGGTTTACCATCATTCCTCAAAATATTTTCTTTTGTGTTAATCAGACAAAAACTAATGCATACAGGTTTAAAACAACACAAGGATGAGTAAATTATGAAATAATTTTCATTTAACATATAAAATTCCATCATTTTTTTATTCCTACTATGGGAGTCAATGGTCACTATCTGCTGTGGGTTTACCATCATTCCAAAAAATATTTTCTTTTTGTGTTAATCAGAAAAAAACTAATGCATACAGGTTTAAAACAACACAAGGATGAGTAAATTATGAAAGAATTTTCATTGAACCTATAAAATTCCATCATTTTTTTATTCCTACTATGGGAGTCAATGGTCACTATCTGCTGTGGGTTTACCATCATTCCTCAAAATATTTTCTTTTGTGTTAATCAGAAAAAAACTAATGCATACAGGTTTAAAATAACACAAGGATGAGTAAATTATGAAAGAATTTTCATTGAACCTATAAAATTCCATCATTTTTTTATTCTTACTATGGGAGTCAATGGTCACTATCTGCTGTGGGTTTACTATCATTCCTCAAAATATTTTCTTTTGTGTTAATCAGAAAAAAACTAATGCATAAATGTTTAAAACAACACGAGGATGAGTAAATTATGAAAGAATTTTCATTGAACCTATAAAATTCCATCATTTTTTTATTCCTACTATGGGAGTCAATGGTCACTATCTGCTGTGGGTTTACCATCATTCCTCAAAATATTTTCTTTTGTGTTAATCAGAAAAAAACTAATGCATACAGGTTTAAAACAACACGAGGATGAGTAAATTATGAAAGAATTTTCATTGAACTTATAGAATTCCATCCTTTTTTTATTCCTACTATGGGAGTCAATGGTCACTATCTGCTGTGGGTTTACCATCATTCCTCAAAATATTTTCTTTTGTGTTAATCAGAAAAAACTAATGTATAAAGGTTTAAAATAACACAAGGATGAGTAAATTATGAAAGAATTTTCATTGAACCTATAAAATTCCATCATTTTTTTATTCTTACTATGGGAGTCAATGGTCACTATCTGCTGTGGGTTTACTATCATTCCTCAAAATATTTTCTTTTGTGTTAATCAGAAAAAAACTAATGCATAAATGTTTAAAACAACACGAGGATGAGTAAATTATGAAAGAATTTTCATTGAACCTATAAAATTCCATCATTTTTTTTATTCCTACTATGGGAGTCAATGGTCACTATCTGCTGTGGGTTTACCATCATTCCTAAAAATATTTTCTTTTTGTGTTAATCAGAAAAAAACTAATGCATACAGGTTTAAAACAACACAAGGATGAGTAAATTATGAAAGAATTTTCATTGAACCTATACAATTCCATCATTTTTTTATTCCTACTATGGGAGTCAATGGTCACTATCTGCTGTGGGTTTACCATCATTCCTCAAAATATTTTCTTTTGTGTTAATCAGAAAAAAACTAATGCATACAGGTTTAAAACAACACAAGGATGAGTAAATTATGAAAGAATTTTCATTGAACCTATAAAAATCCATCATTTTTTAATCCTACTATGGGAGTCAATGGTAACTTTCTGCTGTGGGTTTACCATCATTCCTAAAAATATTTTATTTTGTGTTAATCAGAATAAAACTAATGCATACAGGTTTAAAACAACACAAGGATGAGTAAATTATGAAAGAATTTTCATTGAACCTATAAAATTCCATCATTTTTTTATTCCTACTATGGGAGTCAATGGTCACTATCTGCTGTGGGTTTACTATCATTCCTCAAAATATTTTCTTTTGTGTTAATCAGAAAAAAACTAATGCATAAATGTTTAAAACAAAACGAGGATGAGTAAATTATGAAAGAATTTTCATTGAACCTATAAAATTCCATCATTTTTTTATTCCTACTATGGGAGTCAATGGTCACTATCTGCTGTGGGTTTACCATCATTCCTAAAAATATTTTATTTTTGTGTTAATCAGAAAAAAACTAATGCATACAGTTCAATTCAATTCAATTCAATTTTATTTATATAGCGCTTTTCACAAAAGTCAATTGTTTCAAAGCAGCTTTACATAAATAGAAGCAGTGAAAAGCACAGAAAACGACAGATAGCACAACAGAATACATGATAGCATGAGCAGTTAAATTTGCTGCGGCTATGACTCAATATTATAATTGCACGTATTACTAAAGCAACGTATAGAAGAGGAAGCTAGGTAAAGCCCAAAAAGGCTGCCTCCCCGGGGTGAAAAACCCCCTAGGAGAAAAAAAAACCCGTGCTTTTATCCGAGGAAAAATAAGTCCTAGGAGGGAAAAACCCTTGGGAGAACGGAAATGGAGATTTAGCGGAGATTAAGCGGTTCTGCCGGTGATCGTTGGTCAGGTATCAGCTGGGCATAACGTTGAAGGACGGCCAGTAGATCAGAGGTGTGCCGACTTTCACATCTACCGGGACAGGGGCTGTTTGTCTCGTCCTTGGGTCGAGGACGAGACAGGGAGAGAAAAACAAAATCGTATTAGCGTAGCAGCCGTTCATATGTATTGAAGTGTCACACAGTGATGTGGTTTAACTCAGCTTAGTTCCAGACAGACTAAATATTGCGGCATAATTATGTTATCCACAGTTGAGGATTTAGCAAATTGGGGGCCCAATGCGAGGGTATATATGGTAAATAAGGGTCACCTTCCAATCTTTAAGAGAAAATGAAACCTGACGACCCGTTTGACTAAGGCCGGAAGCCCCACTGTCGTCGTTAATGCAGGTTCAGTGGCAAACGGGTCTGTATGGCATACTATTCATAAGACTTACGATAGCGCCAAAATCGCAACCCGACCATACGTGCCAACCCGTTTGACTAAGGCTGGAGGCCCCACTGTCGTCGTTAATGCAGGTTCAGTGGCAAACGGGTCTGTATGGCATACTATTCACAAGACACACGAAAGCGCGAAAAACGCAACCCGACCATACATACCAACCCGTTTGACTAAGGCTGGAGGCCCCACTGTCGTCGTTAATGCAGGTTCAGTGGCAAACGGGTCTGTATGGCATACTATTCATAAGACTTACGATAGCGCCAAAATTGCAACCCGACCATACGTGCCAACCCGTTTGACTAAGGCTGGAGGCCCCACTGTCGTATTTAAAGCAGGTTCAGTGGCAAACGGGTCTGTATGGCATACTATTCATAAGACTTACGATAGCGCCAAAATCGCAACCCGACCATACGTGCCAACCCGTTTGACTAAGGCTGGAGGCCCCACTGTCGTCGTTAATGCAGGTTCAGTGGCAAACGGGTCTGTATGCCATACTATTCACAAGACACACGAAAGCGCGAAAAACGCAACCCGACCATACATACCAACCCGTTTGACTAAGGCTGGAGGCCCCACTGTCGTCGTTAATGCAGGTTCAGTGGCAAACGGGTCTGTATGGCATACTATTCATAAGACTTACGATAGCGCCAAAATCGCAACCCGACCATACGTGCCAACCCGTTTGACTAAGGCTGGAGGCCCCACTGTCGTCGTTAATGCAGGTTCAGTGGCAAACGGGTATGTATGGCATACTATTCACAAGACACACGAAAGCGCGAAAAACGCAACCCGACCATACATACCAACCCGTTTGACTAAGGCTGGAGGCCCCACTGTCGTCGTTAATGCAGGTTCAGTGGCAAACGGGTCTGTATGGCATACTATTCACAAGACACACGAAAGCACCAAAATCGCAACCCGACCATACGTGCCAAACCGTTTGACTAAGGCCGAAAGCCCCACTGTCGTCGTTAATGCAGGTTCAGTGGCAAACGGTGGCAAACTATTTAATGCAATTCATTTTAAGTGTTCATGTAGAAAAGGTTTTTATTTATGTATTTGGTTGGTCTGTGTTATGACCGTGAGTGCTTTGTTCCGTGAAAATAACTATTGCGAGTTAAGAACCTTTACTAGACAAATTATGCGAATGCTTTGTTGAAGAGAAAAGTTTTAAGTCTAGATTTAAAATGATCGACTGTGTCTGATTCTCGGACATCGGTTGGTAAATCATTCCAGAGCTTAGGGGCTAAGTAGGAAAAGGATCTTCCACTTTTAGACACTTTTGATAGTCTAGGGATAATCAATAGGCCAGAATTTTGCGACCGTAGTGTGCGTGATGGATTGTATTCTGATAGTAATTCTCTAAGATATGAGGGTGCTAAGCCATTTAAAGCTTTGTAGGTGATTAATGATATTTTAAATTGGATGCGATATTTAACTGGTAGCCAGTGTAAAGATGCCAGAATTGGGCTTATGTGGTCATACTTCTTAGATCGAGTAAGTACCCTTGCAGAAGCGTTTTGAACTAGCTGAAGCTTGTTGACCTGATTTGAATGGCATCCCCCGAGTAGCGAGTTACAATAGTCTATTCTAGAGGTCATAAAAGCATGAATAAGCTTCTCTGCGTCAGATGTAGACAGTATATGGCGTATTTTTGAGATATTTCTAAGATGGAAGAATGCTGTGCGGCAGACGTTGGCGATATGACTATCAAAGGATAAGTTGCTGTCGAACATCACACCTAAGTTCCTAACCGTGGAAGATGGCACCACAGTACAGCCATCTATGTGCAATTTGTAATCTGACATATTATGTTTGTAGCGATTTGGTTCAATAATAAGTACCTCTGTCTTATTGGAGTTGAGCTTAAGAAAGTTATGTGCCATCCAGTCACTAACATCGCTAATGCAGTCTTTTAGCTTAGAAAACGTGTGTGTTTCGCTGGGATGCGAGGAGATGTAAAGCTGGGTATCATCCGCATAGCAGTGAAAACTTATGTTGTGTTTCCTGATAATGTCTCCTAGGGGTAACATGTATAACGAGAACAGGATAGGACCTAAAACTGATCCCTGCGGTACACCGTATTTAACCAGGGAGTGATATGACTCTTCCTCATTTACATAAACAAAGTGATAGCGATTGGTTAGATATGACCTAAACCAGGCTAGCGCCTGACCACTGATACCAACATAGTTTTCTAGTCTATTGAGTAGGATTCTGTGGTCTATTGTGTCAAATGCTGCACTAAGGTCTAGTAATATAAGAATTGAGATTTCACCACGATCGGATGTTAATAGGAGGTCATTTGTAACTCTAAGCAACGCTGTCTCTGTGCTATGGTGGGGCCTGAATCCTGATTGGAACTTTTCATATGTACTATTATTTGTCAAGAATGTGCGTAACTGGCTTGCCACTACCTTTTCTAATATTTTCGAAAGAAAAGGGAGATTTGAGATTGGTCTAAAGTTATTAAGTTCTCCTTGGTCAAGCTGTGGTTTTTTAATCAGCGGTTTAATAACTGCTAGTTTGAAAGCTGTTGGAACGTACATTTTCTGTCTATTTCTAGCGATGAGTTAAAGATATTTAGAACCGGGGTTGACACTACAGGGAATACTTCTTTAAGTAGTTTTGTGGGAACGGGGTCTAATATACAGGACGATGATTTGGATGATGTGACTAGTTTAGAGAGCTCATCTATTGTAGTAGGTTTAAATGAATCAAGATGTTCGTATGGTAGTCTAGTGTTAAGTGAACTAATGGGTAGAGTGGTGGCTGCCTGGGTAGCTACGATGTTTTCCCTAATAGCCGAAATTTTGTTAGAAAAGAAGTTCATGAAGTCGTTACTATTGTGTTGAAGTTTACTATTGGTTTCTGTTTGTTCTTTGTTTCTAGTCAGTTTCGCAACTGTGCTAAAGAGGAAACGAGGGTTATTATGATTCTCATTTATAAGCTTGCTAAGATATGTAGATCTGGCGGTTTTAATAGCCTGTCTGTAGTGTTTAACACTCTGTTTCCATGCTGCGCGCCATACTTCTAACTTTGTGCTTCTATAATTTCTTTCCATTTTTCTAGCTGCCTTTTTAAGGGCTGCTGTGTGATGGTCATACCATGGAGCTGGTGGTTTTTCTTTGAATCTCTTTTTTCGAATGGGAGCAACGGCATCCAATGTGTTAGAACAGACATTGTTTAGGTTTTCTATTTCAATATCTAGATCGTCACAGTTATCTGCTACATGTATCATTTGGGACAGGTCTGGAAGAGTGCTAATAAAGCTATCTTTAGTGGTGGAAATTATTGTTCTGGCTAGTCGGTAGCATGTTGTAGATTGAGTGATCCTATCTAGAAGTACAGTGTATGACACAAGGTAATGGTCAGAAACTGCATCACTCTGAGGTGATATTTCGACGTCATTAATATTGAGTCCGAGTGACAGAATTAAGTCTAATGTGTGATTACGAGTATGCGTTGGCCCTGTCACGTTTTGTCTAATATTGAGAGAATTTAGAACATCTATAAACGCACGTCCTAATGCGTCTTTTGGGTTGTCCACATGGACATTAAAATCACCAACAATAAGAGCTTTATCTACAGTGACTACAAGCTCAGATAGGAAATCTGCTATTTCATTAAGGAAATCTGCATGGTGGCCCGGTGGTCTATAGATTGTCGCTAAAGCAAAAGAAAGCTGTTTGTGGTTACGATCAGTTATTTCCATATTTAACAACATTACTTCAAATGATTTAAATTTTAGCTCAGATTTTTGGTTTACTTTAAACATTGTGTTGTATATTGTAGCTACACCACCCCCTCTCCCCTTTAATCGAGGTTCGTGTTTATAATAATAGTCTTGTGGGGTGGATTCATTTAAACTAATGTAGTCGTCTGCTTTAAGCCAGGTTTCTGTTAAACAGAGTACATCTAAGTTTTGGTCTGTAATTATTTCATTGACAATAGGTTCTTTATTGGTAAGCGATCTAATGTTAAGAAGGCCGAATTTTAAGATTCGAGATTCATCTGTTAATGTATTGTTTTCTAATTTTATTTGAATCAGATTTGGACCAGATGTAACAAGCGGTGCCCTGTATTTATTTGTTCGGGGAACAGATACAGTTGAAATGTGCTGATATTTCGGTAAGATTGACTCGAAGTGCTGGGATATAAGTGGTCTTGACATATCACGGCAGCTAACAGATGGACAGTTAAGCCGATCCGTCTGTTTCCTGACCTGGGCCCTGGATAGTCATACTATATCAGAATTAAGACTATTGATCAGATTTTTAGTGAGTATAGCACTTCCTTCCGATGACGGATGAAGGCCATCTCGGGTTAGGAGAAATGGTCTTCCCCAGAAATGCTTCCAATTGTCTATAAACCCTACATTATGCTGAGGGCACCACTTTAACATCCATCCATTGAGAGACACTAATCTACTATGTGTTTCATCTCCCCGGTAGGCGGGGAGGGGACCAGAGCATATTACATTGTCTGACATTGTTTTTGCAATTTCACACATCTCCTTAATATTATCTTTGGTGATTTCCGACTGGCGGAGCCTAGTGTCATTCGTGCCGGCGTGAATAACAATCTTAGAAAACTTCCGCTTAGCATTAGCCAGCACTTTAAGTTTGGATCTAATGTCAGACGTTCTGGCTCCCGGTATACAGTCGACTATGGTGTTTGGAGCCCAATGTTAGTGTTCCTGAGTATAGAATCTCCAATGACCAGGGCACTTTTAAAAGGTGTTTCAGCTGGTATACTCCTTAGGGGATCAAATCTGTTAGAAATTGTCGTTACGTTATGGGTCTTAGAAGGACGCCTTATATGACTATGCCGCCTAACAGTCACCCAGTTTGACCGCCGACTTGACTCTGATGACGGAACCGAGCCATGTGTATTTTGATAAACACTATGCGCGCTCGATACAGTATTTGTAATATTTATATTAGCATCTGATGTCGGAACCGAGCCATTAGTCTTTTCGCTCGATAGATTATTTGCGACAGTAACATTAGCGGTTTTGCTATCCTCAACTAGCGTTCGGATGCGCGATTCTAGTTCAGCAACCTTCTCAGTTAACCTTAATACTTCAATACACTTAGTGCATGTAAACCCCTCTATGCTAACAGCAGAAGCTAAACTATACATGTGGCAAGTAGTACATGTTACAATAACAAGCGGAGTCTTACCGCTTTCATGCTGGGCGATGGCGTCTTCGTTTACCCAAACGCGGTCCCCGGAGCTGCATCGCGTGGGGTGTTCGGTTGTGACACCCCTCGGTCGCCTGCGAACGTCTGGGGCCAGGGTGATGTTTGGCTTGCCGAATCTGCGAAGGCCGGGCAGCGGTTCCTCCACAGCTTCCCGATCGGATACAGGTTTAAAACAACACAAGGATGAGTAAATTATAAAAGAATTTTCATTGAACCTACCTTTCATTGATCCTTTTCATTCCATCATTTTTTTATTCTTACTATGGGAGTCAATGGTCACTATCTGCTGTGGGTTTACTATCATTCCTCAAAATATTTTCTTTTGTGTTAATCAGAAAAAAACTAATGCATAAATGTTTAAAACAACACGAGGATGAGTAAATTATGAAAGAATTTTCATTGAACCTATAAAATTCCATCATTTTTTTATTCCTACTATGGGAGTCAATGATCACTATCTGCTGTGGGTTTACCATCATTCCTAAAAATATTTTCTTTTTGTGTTAATCAGAAAAAAACTAATGCATACAGGTTTAAAACAACACAAGGATGAGTAAATTATGAAAGAATTTTCATTGAACCTATAAAATTCCATCTTTTTTTTATTCCTACTATGGGAGTCAATGATCACTATCTGCTGTGGGTTTACCATCATTCCTAAAAATATTTTCTTTTTGTGTTAATCAGAAAAAAACTAATGCATACAGGTTTAAAACAACACAAGGATGAGTAAATTATGAAAGAATTTTCATTGAACCTATAAAAATCCATCATTTTTTTAATCCTACTATGGGAGTCAATGGTAACTTTCTGCTGTGGGTTTACCATCATTCCTCAAAATATTTTCTTTTGTGTTAATCAGACAAAAACTAATGCATACAGGTTTAAAACAACACAAGGATGAGTAAATTATGAAATAATTTTCATTTAACATATAAAATTCCATCATTTTTTTATTCCTACTATGGGAGTCAATGGTCACTATCTGCTGTGGGTTTACCATCATTCCTAAAAATATTTTCTTTTTGTGTTAATCAGAAAAAAACTAATGCATACAGGTTTAAAACAACACAAGGATGAGTAAATTATGAAAGAATTTTCATTGAACCTATACAATTCCATCATTTTTTATTCCTACTATGGGAGTCAATGGTCACTATCTGCTGTGGGTTTACCATCATTCCTCAAAATATTTTCTTTTGTGTTAATCAGAAAAAAAACTAATGCATACAGGTTTAAAACAACACAAGGATGAGTAAATTATGAAAGAATTTTCATTGAACCTATACAATTCCATCATTTTTTATTCCTACTATGGGAGTCAATGGTCACTATCTGCTGTGGGTTTACCATCATTCCTCAAAATATTTTCTTTTGTGTTAATCAGAAAAAAACTAATGCATACAGGTTTAAAACAACACAAGGATGAGTAAATTATTAAAGAATTTTCATTGAACCTATAAAAATCCATCATTTTTTTAATCCTACTATGGGAGTCAATGGTAACTTTCTGCTGTGGGTTTACCATCATTCCTCAAAATATTTTATTTTGTGTTAATCAGAAAAAAACTAATGCATACAGGTTTAAAACAACACAAGGATGAGTAAATTATGAAATAATTTTCATTTAACCTATAAAATTCCATCATTTTTTTATTCCTACTATGGGAGTCAATGGTCACTATCGTCTGTGGGTTTACCATCATTCCAAAAAATATTTTATTTTTGTGTTAATCAGAAAAAAACTAATGCATACAGGTTTAAAACAACACAAGGATGAGTAAATTATGAAAGAATTTTCATTGAACCTATAAAATTCCATCATTTTTTTATTCCTACTATGGGAGTCAATGGTCACTATCTGCTGTGGGTTTACCATCATTCCTCAAAATATTTTCTTTTGTGTTAATCAGAAAAAAACTAATGCATACAGGTTTAAACAACACAAGGATGAGTAAATTATGAAATAATTTTCATTTAACCTATAAAATTCCATCATTTTTTTATTCCTACTATGGGAGTCAATGGTCACTATCTGCTGTGGGTTTACCATCATTCCTCAAAATATTTTCTTTTGTGTTAATCAGAAAAAAACTAATGCATAAATGTTTAAAACAACACGAGGATGAGTAAATTATGAAAGAATTTTCATTGTACCTATAAAATTCCATCATTTTTTTATTCCTACTATGGGAGTCAATGGTCACTATCTGCTGTGGGTTTACCATCATTCCTCAAAATATTTTCTTTTGTGTTAATCAGAAAAAACTAATGTATACAGGTTTAAAATAACACAAGGATGAGTAAATTATGAAAGAATTTTCATTGAACCTATAAAATTCCATCATTTTTTTATTCTTACTATGGGAGTCAATGGTCACTATCTGCTGTGGGTTTACTATCATTCCTCAAAATATTTTCTTTTGTGTTAATCAGAAAAAAACTAATGCATAAATGTTTAAAACAACACGAGGATGAGTAAATTATGAAAGAATTTTCATTGAACCTATAAAATTCCATCATTTTTTTATTCCTACTATGGGAGTCAATGGTCACTATCTGCTGTGGGTTTACCATCATTCCTCAAAATATTTTCTTTTGTGTTAATCAGAAAAAAACTAATGCATACAGGTTTAAAACAACACGAGGATGAGTAAATTATGAAAGAATTTTCATTGAACTTATAAAATTCCATCTTTTTTTTATTCCTACTATGGGAGTCAATGGTCACTATCTGCTGTGGGTTTACCATCATTCCTCAAAATATTTTCTTTTGTGTTAATCAGAAAAAACTAATGTATAAAGGTTTAAAATAACACAAGGATGAGTAAATTATGAAAGAATTTTCATTGAACCTATAAAATTCCATCATTTTTTTATTCTTACTATGGGAGTCAATGGTCACTATCTGCTGTGGGTTTACTATCATTCCTCAAAATATTTTCTTTTGTGTTAATCAGAAAAAAACTAATGCATAAATGTTTAAAACAACACGAGGATGAGTAAATTATGAAAGAATTTTCATTGAACCTATAAAATTCCATCATTTTTTTTATTCCTACTATGGGAGTCAATGGTCACTATCTGCTGTGGGTTTACCATCATTCCTAAAAATATTTTCTTTTTGTGTTAATCAGAAAAAAACTAATGCATACAGGTTTAAAACAACACAAGGATGAGTAAATTATGAAAGAATTTTCATTGAACCTATACAATTCCATCATTTTTTTATTCCTACTATGGGAGTCAATGGTCACTATCTGCTGTGGGTTTACCATCATTCCTCAAAATATTTTCTTTTGTGTTAATCAGAAAAAAACTAATGCGTACAGGTTTAAAACAACACAAGGATGAGTAAATTATGAAAGAATTTTCATTGAACCTATAAAAATCCATCATTTTTTAATCCTACTATGGGAGTCAATGGTAACTTTCTGCTGTGGGTTTACCATCATTCCTAAAAATATTTTATTTTGTGTTAATCAGAATAAAACTAATGCATACAGGTTTAAAACAACACAAGGATGAGTAAATTATGAAAGAATTTTCATTGAACCTATAAAATTCCATCATTTTTTTATTCCTACTATGGGAGTCAATGGTCACTATCTGCTGTGGGTTTACCATCATTCCTCAAAATATTTTCTTTTGTGTTAATCAGAAAAAAACTAATGCATACAGGTTTAAAACAACACAAGGATGAGTAAATTATGAAAGAATTTTCATTGAACCTATAAAAATCCATCATTTTTTAATCCTACTATGGGAGTCAATGGTAACTTTCTGCTGTGGGTTTACCATCATTCCTCAAAATATTTTATTTTGTGTTAATCAGAAAAAAACTAATGCATACAGGTTTAAAACAACACAAGGATGAGTAAATTATGAAATAATTTTCATTTAACCTATAAAATTCCATCATTTTTTTATTCCTACTATGGGAGTCAATGGTCACTATCTGCTGTGGGTTTACCATCATTCCAAAAAATATTTTCTTTTTGTGTTAATCAGAAAAAAACTAATGCATACAGGTTTAAAACAACACAAGGATGAGTAAGTTATGAAATAATTTTCATTTAACCTATAAAATTCCATCATTTTTTTATTCCTACTATGGGAGTCAATGGTCACTATCTGCTGTGGGTTTACCATCATTCCTCAAAATATTTTCTTTTGTGTTAATCAGAAAAAACTAATGTATACAGGTTTAAAATAACACAAGGATGATAAATTATGAAAGAATTTTCATTGAACCTATAAAATTCCATCATTTTTTTATTCTTACTATGGGAGTCAATGGTCACTATCTGCTGTGGGTTTACTATCATTCCTCAAAATATTTTATTTTGTGTTAATCAGAAAAAAAAACTAATGCATAAATGTTTAAAACAACACGAGGATGAGTAAATTATGAAAGAATTTTCATTGAACCTATAAAATTCCATCATTTTTTTATTCCTACTATGGGAGTCAATGGTCACTATCTGCTGTGGGTTTACCATCATTCCTCAAAATATTTTCTTTTGTGTTAATCAGAAAAAAACTAATGCATACAGGTTTAAAACAACACAAGGATGAGTAAATTATGAAAGAATTTTCATTGAACCTATAAAATTCCATCATTTTTTTATTCCTACTATGGGAGTCAATGGTCACTATCTGCTGTGGGTTTACCATCATTCCTCAAAATATTTTCTTTTGTGTTAATCAGAAAAAAACTAATGCATACAGGTTTAAAACAACACAAGGATGAGTAAATTATGAAAGAATTTTCATTGAACCTATAAAAATCCATCATTTTTTAATCCTACTATGGGAGTCAATGGTAACTTTCTGCTGTGGGTTTACCATCATTCCTCAAAATATTTTATTTTGTGTTAATCAGAAAAAAACTAATTGCATACAGGTTTAAAACAACACAAGGATGAGTAAATTATGAAATAATTTTCATTTAACCTAAAAAATTCCATCATTTTTTTATTCCTACTATGGGAGTCAATGGTCACTATCTGCTGTGGGTTTACCATCATTCCAAAAAATATTTTCTTTTTGTGTTAATCAGAAAAAAACTAATGCATACAGGTTTAAAACAACACAAGGATGAGTAAATTATGAAAGAATTTTCATTGAACCTATAAAATTCCATCATTTTTTTATTCCTACTATGGGAGTCAATGGTCACTATCTGCTGTGGGTTTACCATCATTCCTCAAAATATTTTCTTTTGTGTTAATCAGAAAAAACTAATGTATACAGGTTTAAAATAACACAAGGATGAGTAAATTATGAAAGAATTTTCATTGAACCTATAAAATTCCATCATTTTTTTATTCTTACTATGGGAGTCAATGGTCACCATCTGCTGTGGGTTTACTATCATTCCTCAAAATATTTTCTTTTGTGTTAATCAGAAAAAAACTAATGCATAAATGTTTAAAACAACACGAGGATGAGTAAATTATGAAAGAATTTTAATTGAACCTATAAAATTCCATCATTTTTTTATTCCTACTATGGGAGTCAATGGTCACTATCTGCTGTGGGTTTACCATCATTCCTAAAAATATTTTCTTTTTGTGTTAATCAGAAAAAAACTAATGCATACAGGTTTAAAACAACACAAGGATGAGTAAATTATGAAAGAATTTTCATTGAACCTATAAAATTCCATCATTTTTTTATTCCTACTATGGGCGTCAATGGTCACTATCTGCTGTGGGTTTACCATCATTCCTCAAAATATTTTCTTTTGTGTTAATCAGAAAAAAACTAATGCATACAGGTTTAAAACAACACAAGGATGAGTAAATTATGAAAGAATTTTCATTGAACCTATAAAAATCCATCATTTTTTAATCCTACTATGGGAGTCAATGGTAACTTTCTGCTGTGGGTTTACCATCATTCCTCAAAATATTTTATTTTGTGTTAATCAGAAAAAAACTAATGCATACAGGTTTAAAACAACACAAGGATGAGTAAATTATGAAATAATTTTCATTTAACCTATAAAATTCCATCATTTTTTTATTCCTACTATGGGAGTCAATGGTCACTATCTGCTGTGGGTTTACCATCATTCCAAAAAATATTTTCTTTTTGTGTTAATCAGAAAAAAACTAATGCATACAGGTTTAAAACAACACAAGGATGAGTAAATTATGAAAGAATTTTCATTGAACCTATAAAATTCCATCATTTTTTTATTCCTACTATGGGAGTCAATGGTCACTATCTGCTGTGGGTTTACCATCATTCCTCAAAATATTTTCTTTTGTGTTAATCAGAAAAAAACTAATGTATACAGGTTTAAAATAACACAAGGATGAGCAAATTATGAAAGAATTTTCATTGAACCTATAAAATTCCATCATTTTTTTATTCTTACTATGGGAGTCAATGGTCACTATCTGCTGTGGGTTTACTATCATACCTCAACATATTTTCTTTTGTGTTAATCAGAAAAAAACTAATGCATAAATGTTTAAAACAACACGAGGATGAGTAAATTATGAAAGAATTTTCATTGAACCTATAAAATTCCATCATTTTTTTATTCCTACTATGGGAGTCAATGGTCACTATCTGCTGTGGGTTTACCATCATTCCTAAAAATATTTTCTTTTTGTGTTAATCAGAAAAAAACTAATGCATACAGGTTTAAAACAACACAAGGATGAGTAAATTATGAAAGAATTTTCATTGAACCTATAAAATTCCATCATTTTTTTATTCCTACTATGGGAGTCAATGGTCACTTTCTGCTGTGGGTTTACCATCATTCCTCAAAATATTTTATTTTGTGTTAATCAGAAAAAAACTAATGCATACAGGTTTAAAACAACACAAGGATGAGTAAATTATGAAATAATTTTCATTTAACCTATAAAATTCCATCATTTTTTTAATCCTACTATGGGAGTCAATGGTAACTTTCTGCTGTGGGTTTACCATCATTCCTCAAAATATTTTATTTTGTGTTAATCAGAAAAAAACTAATGCATACAGGTTTAAAACAACACAAGGATGAGTAAATTATGAAATAATTTTCATTTAACCTATAAAATTCCATCATTTTTTTATTCCTACTATGGGAGTCAATGGTCACTATCTGCTGTGGGTTTACCATCATTCCTCAAAATATTTTCTTTTGTGTTAATCAGAAAAAAACTAATGTATACAGGTTTAAAATAACACAAGGATGAGTAAATTATGAAAGAATTTTCATTGAACCTATAAAATTCCATCATTTTTTTATTCTTACTATGGGAGTCAATGGTCACTATCTGCTGAGGGTTTACTATCATACCTCAACATATTTTCTTTTGTGTTAATCAGAAAAAAACTAATGCATAAATGTTTAAAACAACACGAGGATGAGTAAATTATGAAAGAATTTTCATTGAACCTATAAAATTCCATCATTTTTTTATTCCTACTATGGGAGTCAATGGTCACTATCTGCTGTGGGTTTACCATCATTCCTAAAAATATTTTCTTTTTGTGTTAATCAGAAAAAAACTAATGCATACAGGTTTAAAACAACACAAGGATGAGTAAATTATGAAAGAATTTTCATTGAACCTATAAAATTCCATCATTTTTTTATTCCTACTATGGGAGTCAATGGTCACTATCTGCTGTGGGTTTACCATCATTCCTCAAAATATTTTCTTTTGTGTTAATCAGAAAAAACTAATGTATACAGGTTTAAAATAACACAAGGATGAGTAAATTATGAAAGAATTTTCATTGAACCTATAAAATTCCATCATTTTTTTATTCTTACTATGGGAGTCAATGGTCACCATCTGCTGTGGGTTTACTATCATTCCTCAAAATATTTTCTTTTGTGTTAATCAGAAAAAAACTAATGCATAAATGTTTAAAACAACACGAGGATGAGTAAATTATGAAAGAATTTTAATTGAACCTATAAAATTCCATCATTTTTTTATTCCTACTATGGGAGTCAATGGTCACTATCTGCTGTGGGTTTACCATCATTCCTAAAAATATTTTCTTTTTGTGTTAATCGGAAAAAAACTAATGCATACAGGTTTAAAACAACACAAGGATGAGTAAATTATGAAAGAATTTTCATTGAACCTATAAAATTCCATCATTTTTTTATTCCTACTATGGGAGTCAATGGTCACTATCTGCTGTGGGTTTACCATCATTCCTCAAAATATTTTCTTTTGTGTTAATCAGAAAAAAACTAATGCATACAGGTTTAAAACAACACAAGGATGAGTAAATTATGAAAGAATTTTCATTGAACCTATAAAAATCCATCATTTTTTAATCCTACTATGGGAGTCAATGGTAACTTTCTGCTGTGGGTTTACCATCATTCCTCAAAATATTTTATTTTGTGTTAATCAGAAAAAAACTAATGCATACAGGTTTAAAACAACACAAGGATGAGTAAATTATGAAATAATTTTCATTTAACCTATAAAATTCCATCATTTTTTTATTCCTACTATGGGAGTCAATGGTCACTATCTGCTGTGGGTTTACCATCATTCCAAAAAATATTTTCTTTTTGTGTTAATCAGAAAAAAACTAATGCATACAGGTTTAAAACAACACAAGGATGAGTAAATTATGAAAGAATTTTCATTGAACCTATAAAATTCCATCATTTTTTTATTCCTACTATGGGAGTCAATGGTCACTATCTGCTGTGGGTTTACCATCATTCCTCAAAATATTTTCTTTTGTGTTAATCAGAAAAAAACTAATGTATACAGGTTTAAAATAACACAAGGATGAGCAAATTATGAAAGAATTTTCATTGAACCTATAAAATTCCATCATTTTTTTATTCTTACTATGGGAGTCAATGGTCACTATCTGCTGTGGGTTTACTATCATACCTCAACATATTTTCTTTTGTGTTAATCAGAAAAAAACTAATGCATAAATGTTTAAAACAACACGAGGATGAGTAAATTATGAAAGAATTTTCATTGAACCTATAAAATTCCATCATTTTTTTATTCCTACTATGGGAGTCAATGGTCACTATCTGCTGTGGGTTTACCAACATTCCTCAAAATATTTTCTTTTGTGTTAATCAGAAAAAAACTAATGCATACAGGTTTAAAACAACACAAGGATGAGTAAATTATGAAAGAATTTTTATTGAACCTATAAAAATCCATCATTTTTTTAATCCTACTATGGGAGTCAATGGTAACTTTCTGCTGTGGGTTTACCATCATTCCTCAAAATATTTTATTTTGTGTTAATCAGAAAAAAACTAATGCATACAGGTTTAAAACAACACAAGGATGAGTAAATTATGAAATAATTTTCATTTAACCTATAAAATTCCATCATATTTTTATTCCTACTATGGGAGTCAATGGTCACTATCTGCTGTGGGTTTACCATCATTCCTCAAAATATTTTCTTTTGTGTTAATCAGAAAAAAACTAATGCATACAGGTTTAAAACAACACGAGGATGAGTAAATTATGAAAGAATTTTCATTGAACCTATAAAATTCCATCATTTTTTTATTCCTACTATGGGAGTCAATGGTCACTATCTGCTGTGGGTTTACCATCATTCCTCAAAATATTTTCTTTTGTGTTAATCAGAAAAAAACTAATGCATACAGGTTTAAAACAACACAAGGATGAGTAAATTATGAAAGAATTTTCATTGAACCTATAAAAATCCATCATTTTTTAATCCTACTATGGGAGTCAATGGTAACTTTCTGCTGTGGGTTTACCATCATTCCTCAAAATATTTTATTTTGTGTTAATCAGAAAAAAACTAATGCATACAGGTTTAAAACAACACAAGGATGAGTAAATTATGAAATAATTTTCATTTAACCTATAAAATTCCATCATTTTTTTATTCCTACTATGGGAGTCAATGGTCACTATCTGCTGTGGGTTTACCATCATTCCAAAAAATATTTTCTTTTTGTGTTAATCAGAAAAAAACTAATGCATACAGGTTTAAAACAACACAAGGATGAGTAAATTATGAAAGAATTTTCATTGAACCTATAAAATTCCATCATTTTTTTATTCCTACTATGGGAGTCAATGGTCACTATCTGCTGTGGGTTTACCATCATTCCTCAAAATATTTTCTTTTGTGTTAATCAGAAAAAAACTAATGTATACAGGTTTAAAATAACACAAGGATGAGTAAATTATGAAAGAATTTTCATTGAACCTATAAAATTCCATCATTTTTTTATTCTTACTATGGGAGTCAATGGTCACTATCTGCTGTGGGTTTACTATCATACCTCAACATATTTTCTTTTGTGTTAATCAGAAAAAAACTAATGCATAAATGTTTAAAACAACACGAGGATGAGTAAATTATGAAAGAATTTTCATTGAACCTATAAAATTCCATCATTTTTTTATTCCTACTATGGGAGTCAATGGTCACTATCTGCTGTGGGTTTACCATCATTCCTAAAAATATTTTCTTTTTGTGTTAATCAGAAAAAAACTAATGCATACAGGTTTAAAACAACACAAGGATGAGTAAATTATGAAAGAATTTTCATTGAACCTATAAAATTCCATCATTTTTTTATTCCTACTATGGGAGTCAATGGTCACTATCTGCTGTGGGTTTACCATCATTCCTCAAAATATTTTCTTTTGTGTTAATCAGAAAAAAACTAATGCATACAGGTTTAAAACAACACAAGGATGAGTAAATTATGAAAGAATTTTTATTGAACCTATAAAAATCCATCATTTTTTTAATCCTACTATGGGAGTCAATGGTAACTTTCTGCTGTGGGTTTACCATCATTCCTCAAAATATTTTATTTTGTGTTAATCAGAAAAAAACTAATGCATACAGGTTTAAAACAACACAAGGATGAGTAAATTATGAAATAATTTTCATTTAACCTATAAAATTCCATCATTTTTTTATTCCTACTATGGGAGTCAATGGTCACTATCTGCTGTGGGTTTACCATCATTCCTCAAAATATTTTATTTTGTGTTAATCAGAAAAAAACTAATGCATACAGGTTTAAAACAACACAAGGATGAGTAAATTATGAAAGAATTTTCATTGAACCTATAAAAATCCATCATTTTTTTATTCCTACTATGGGAGTCAATGGTCACTATCTGCTGTGGGTTTACCATCATTCCTAAAAATATTTTCTTTTTGTGTTAATCAGAAAAAAACTAATGCATACAGGTTTAAAACAACACAAGGATGAGTAAATTATGAAAGAATTTTCATTGAACCTATAAAAATCCATCATTTTTTAATCCTACTATGGGAGTCAATGGTAACTTTCTGCTGTGGGTTTACCATCATTCCTCAAAATATTTTATTTTGTGTTAATCAGAAAAAAACTAATGCATACAGGTGTAAAACAACACAAGGATGAGTAAATTATGAAATAATTTTCATTTAACCTATAAAATTCCATCATTTTTTTATTCCTACTATGGGAGTCAATGGTCACTATCTGCTGTGGGTTTACCATCATTCCAAAAAATATTTTCTTTTTGTGTTAATCAGAAAAAAACTAATGCATACAGGTTTAAAACAACACAAGGATGAGTAAATTATGAAAGAATTTTCATTGAACCTATAAAATTCCATCATTTTTTTATTCCTACTATGGGAGTCAATGGTCACTATCTGCTGTGGGTTTACCATCATTCCTCAAAATATTTTCTTTTGTGTTAATCAGAAAAAAACTAATGCATACAGGTTTAAAACAACACGAGGATGAGTAAATTATGAAAGAATTTTCATTGAACTTATAAAATTCCATCCTTTTTTTATTCCTACTATGGGAGTCAATGGTCACTATCTGCTGTGGGTTTACCATCATTCCTCAAAATATTTTCTTTTGTGTTAATCAGAAAAAACTAATGTATAAAGGTTTAAAATAACACAAGGATGAGTAAATTATGAAAGAATTTTCATTGAACCTATAAAATTCCATCATTTTTTTATTCTTACTATGGGAGTCAATGGTCACTATCTGCTGTGGGTTTACTATCATTCCTCAAAATATTTTCTTTTGTGTTAATCAGAAAAAAACTAATGCATAAATGTTTAAAACAACACGAGGATGAGTAAATTATGAAAGAATTTTCATTGAACCTATAAAATTCCATCATTTTTTTTATTCCTACTATGGGAGTCAATGGTCACTATCTGCTGTGGGTTTACCATCATTCCTAAAAATATTTTCTTTTTGTGTTAATCAGAAAAAAACTAATGCATACAGGTTTAAAACAACACAAGGATGAGTAAATTATGAAAGAATTTTCATTGAACCTATACAATTCCATCATTTTTTTATTCCTACTATGGGAGTCAATGGTCACTATCTGCTGTGGGTTTACCATCATTCCTCAAAATATTTTCTTTTGTGTTAATCAGAAAAAAACTAATGCGTACAGGTTTAAAACAACACAAGGATGAGTAAATTATGAAAGAATTTTCATTGAACCTATAAAAATCCATCATTTTTTAATCCTACTATGGGAGTCAATGGTAACTTTCTGCTGTGGGTTTACCATCATTCCTAAAAATATTTTATTTTGTGTTAATCAGAATAAAACTAATGCATACAGGTTTAAAACAACACAAGGATGAGTAAATTATGAAAGAATTTTCATTGAACCTATAAAATTCCATCATTTTTTTATTCCTACTATGGGAGTCAATGGTCACTATCTGCTGTGGGTTTACCATCATTCCTCAAAATATTTTCTTTTGTGTTAATCAGAAAAAAACTAATGCATACAGGTTTAAAACAACACAAGGATGAGTAAATTATGAAAGAATTTTCATTGAACCTATAAAAATCCATCATTTTTTAATCCTACTATGGGAGTCAATGGTAACTTTCTGCTGTGGGTTTACCATCATTCCTCAAAATATTTTATTTTGTGTTAATCAGAAAAAAACTAATGCATACAGGTTTAAAACAACACAAGGATGAGTAAATTATGAAATAATTTTCATTTAACCTATAAAATTCCATCATTTTTTTATTCCTACTATGGGAGTCAATGGTCACTATCTGCTGTGGGTTTACCATCATTCCAAAAAATATTTTCTTTTTGTGTTAATCAGAAAAAAACTAATGCATACAGGTTTAAAACAACACAAGGATGAGTAAGTTATGAAATAATTTTCATTTAACCTATAAAATTCCATCATTTTTTTATTCCTACTATGGGAGTCAATGGTCACTATCTGCTGTGGGTTTACCATCATTCCTCAAAATATTTTCTTTTGTGTTAATCAGAAAAAACTAATGTATACAGGTTTAAAATAACACAAGGATGATAAATTATGAAAGAATTTTCATTGAACCTATAAAATTCCATCATTTTTTTATTCTTACTATGGGAGTCAATGGTCACTATCTGCTGTGGGTTTACTATCATTCCTCAAAATATTTTATTTTGTGTTAATCAGAAAAAAAAACTAATGCATAAATGTTTAAAACAACACGAGGATGAGTAAATTATGAAAGAATTTTCATTGAACCTATAAAATTCCATCATTTTTTTATTCCTACTATGGGAGTCAATGGTCACTATCTGCTGTGGGTTTACCATCATTCCTCAAAATATTTTCTTTTGTGTTAATCAGAAAAAAACTAATGCATACAGGTTTAAAACAACACAAGGATGAGTAAATTATGAAAGAATTTTCATTGAACCTATAAAATTCCATCATTTTTTTATTCCTACTATGGGAGTCAATGGTCACTATCTGCTGTGGGTTTACCATCATTCCTCAAAATATTTTCTTTTGTGTTAATCAGAAAAAAACTAATGCATACAGGTTTAAAACAACACAAGGATGAGTAAATTATGAAAGAATTTTCATTGAACCTATAAAAATCCATCATTTTTTAATCCTACTATGGGAGTCAATGGTAACTTTCTGCTGTGGGTTTACCATCATTCCTCAAAATATTTTATTTTGTGTTAATCAGAAAAAAACTAATTGCATACAGGTTTAAAACAACACAAGGATGAGTAAATTATGAAATAATTTTCATTTAACCTAAAAAATTCCATCATTTTTTTATTCCTACTATGGGAGTCAATGGTCACTATCTGCTGTGGGTTTACCATCATTCCAAAAAATATTTTCTTTTTGTGTTAATCAGAAAAAAACTAATGCATACAGGTTTAAAACAACACAAGGATGAGTAAATTATGAAAGAATTTTCATTGAACCTATAAAATTCCATCATTTTTTTATTCCTACTATGGGAGTCAATGGTCACTATCTGCTGTGGGTTTACCATCATTCCTCAAAATATTTTCTTTTGTGTTAATCAGAAAAAACTAATGTATACAGGTTTAAAATAACACAAGGATGAGTAAATTATGAAAGAATTTTCATTGAACCTATAAAATTCCATCATTTTTTTATTCTTACTATGGGAGTCAATGGTCACCATCTGCTGTGGGTTTACTATCATTCCTCAAAATATTTTCTTTTGTGTTAATCAGAAAAAAACTAATGCATAAATGTTTAAAACAACACGAGGATGAGTAAATTATGAAAGAATTTTAATTGAACCTATAAAATTCCATCATTTTTTTATTCCTACTATGGGAGTCAATGGTCACTATCTGCTGTGGGTTTACCATCATTCCTAAAAATATTTTCTTTTTGTGTTAATCAGAAAAAAACTAATGCATACAGGTTTAAAACAACACAAGGATGAGTAAATTATGAAAGAATTTTCATTGAACCTATAAAATTCCATCATTTTTTTATTCCTACTATGGGCGTCAATGGTCACTATCTGCTGTGGGTTTACCATCATTCCTCAAAATATTTTCTTTTGTGTTAATCAGAAAAAAACTAATGCATACAGGTTTAAAACAACACAAGGATGAGTAAATTATGAAAGAATTTTCATTGAACCTATAAAAATCCATCATTTTTTAATCCTACTATGGGAGTCAATGGTAACTTTCTGCTGTGGGTTTACCATCATTCCTCAAAATATTTTATTTTGTGTTAATCAGAAAAAAACTAATGCATACAGGTTTAAAACAACACAAGGATGAGTAAATTATGAAATAATTTTCATTTAACCTATAAAATTCCATCATTTTTTTATTCCTACTATGGGAGTCAATGGTCACTATCTGCTGTGGGTTTACCATCATTCCAAAAAATATTTTCTTTTTGTGTTAATCAGAAAAAAACTAATGCATACAGGTTTAAAACAACACAAGGATGAGTAAATTATGAAAGAATTTTCATTGAACCTATAAAATTCCATCATTTTTTTATTCCTACTATGGGAGTCAATGGTCACTATCTGCTGTGGGTTTACCATCATTCCTCAAAATATTTTCTTTTGTGTTAATCAGAAAAAAACTAATGTATACAGGTTTAAAATAACACAAGGATGAGCAAATTATGAAAGAATTTTCATTGAACCTATAAAATTCCATCATTTTTTTATTCTTACTATGGGAGTCAATGGTCACTATCTGCTGTGGGTTTACTATCATACCTCAACATATTTTCTTTTGTGTTAATCAGAAAAAAACTAATGCATAAATGTTTAAAACAACACGAGGATGAGTAAATTATGAAAGAATTTTCATTGAACCTATAAAATTCCATCATTTTTTTATTCCTACTATGGGAGTCAATGGTCACTATCTGCTGTGGGTTTACCATCATTCCTAAAAATATTTTCTTTTTGTGTTAATCAGAAAAAAACTAATGCATACAGGTTTAAAACAACACAAGGATGAGTAAATTATGAAAGAATTTTCATTGAACCTATAAAATTCCATCATTTTTTTATTCCTACTATGGGAGTCAATGGTCACTATCTGCTGTGGGTTTACCATCATTCCTCAAAATATTTTCTTTTGTGTTAATCAGAAAAAAACTAATGCATACAGGTTTAAAACAACACAAGGATGAGTAAATTATGAAAGAATTTTTATTGAACCTATAAAAATCCATCATTTTTTTAATCCTACTATGGGAGTCAATGGTAACTTTCTGCTGTGGGTTTACCATCATTCCTCAAAATATTTTATTTTGTGTTAATCAGAAAAAAACTAATGCATACAGGTTTAAAACAACACAAGGATGGGTAAATTATGAAATAATTTTCATTTAACCTATAAAATTCCATCATTTTTTTATTCCTACTATGGGAGTCAATGGTCACTATCTGCTGTGGGTTTACCATCATTCCTCAAAATATTTTATTTTGTGTTAATCAGAAAAAAACTAATGCATACAGGTTTAAAACAACACGAGGATGAGTAAATTATGAAAGAATTTTCATTGAACCTATAAAATTCCATCATTTTTTTATTCCTACTATGGGAGTCAATGGTCACTATCTGCTGTGGGTTTACCATCATTCCTCAAAATATTTTCTTTTGTGTTAATCAGAAAAAAACTAATGCATACAGGTTTAAAACAACACAAGGATGAGTAAATTATGAAAGAATTTTCATTGAACCTATAAAAATCCATCATTTTTTTATTCCTACTATGGGAGTCAATGGTCACTATCTGCTGTGGGTTTACCATCATTCCTAAAAATATTTTCTTTTTGTGTTAATCAGAAAAAAACTAATGCATACAGGTTTAAAACAACACAAGGATGAGTAAATTATGAAAGAATTTTCATTGAACCTATAAAAATCCATCATTTTTTAATCCTACTATGGGAGTCAATGGTAACTTTCTGCTGTGGGTTTACCATCATTCCTCAAAATATTTTATTTTGTGTTAATCAGAAAAAAACTAATGCATACAGGTTTAAAACAACACAAGGATGAGTAAATTATGAAATAATTTTCATTTAACCTATAAAATTCCATCATTTTTTTATTCCTACTATGGGAGTCAATGGTCACTATCTGCTGTGGGTTTACCATCATTCCAAAAAATATTTTCTTTTTGTGTTAATCAGAAAAAAACTAATGCATACAGGTTTAAAACAACACAAGGATGAGTAAATTATGAAAGAATTTTCATTGAACCTATAAAATTCCATCATTTTTTTATTCCTACTATGGGAGTCAATGGTCACTATCTGCTGTGGGTTTACCATCATTCCTCAAAATATTTTCTTTTGTGTTAATCAGAAAAAAACTAATGTATACAGGTTTAAAATAACACAAGGATGAGTAAATTATGAAATAATTTTCATTGAACCTATAAAATTCCATCATTTTTTTATTCTTACTATGGGAGTCAATGGTCACTATCTGCTGTGGGTTTACTATCATACCTCAACATATTTTCTTTTGTGTTAATCAGAAAAAAACTAATGCATAAATGTTTAAAACAACACGAGGATGAGTAAATTATGAAAGAATTTTCATTGAACCTATAAAATTCCATCATTTTTTTATTCCTACTATGGGAGTCAATGGTCACTATCTGCTGTGGGTTTACCATCATTCCTAAAAATATTTTCTTTTTGTGTTAATCAGAAAAAAACTAATGCATACAGGTTTAAAACAACACAAGGATGAGTAAATTATGAAAGAATTTTCATTGAACCTATAAAATTCCATCATTTTTTTATTCTTACTATGGGAGTCAATGGTCACTATCTGCTGTGGGTTTACTATCATACCTCAACATATTTTCTTTTGTGTTAATCAGAAAAAAACTAATGCATACAGGTTTAAAACAACACAAGGATGAGTAAATTATGAAAGAATTTTCATTGAACCTATAAAAATCCATCATTTTTTAATCCTACTATGGGAGTCAATGGTAACTTTCTGCTGTGGGTTTACCATCATTCCTCAAAATATTTTATTTTGTGTTAATCAGAAAAAAACTAATGCATACAGGTTTAAAACAACACAAGGATGAGTAAATTATGAAATAATTTTCATTTAACCTATAAAATTCCATCATTTTTTTATTCCTACTATGGGAGTCAATGGTCACTATCTGCTGTGGGTTTACCATCATTCCAAAAAATATTTTCTTTTTGTGTTAATCAGAAAAAAACTAATGCATACAGGTTTAAAACAACACAAGGATGAGTAAATTATGAAAGAATTTTCATTGAACCTATAAAATTCCATCATTTTTTTATTCCTACTATGGGAGTCAATGGTCACTATCTGCTGTGGGTTTACCATCATTCCTCAAAATATTTTCTTTTGTGTTAATCAGAAAAAAACTAATGTATACAGGTTTAAAATAACACAAGGATGAGCAAATTATGAAAGAATTTTCATTGAACCTATAAAATTCCATCATTTTTTTATTCTTACTATGGGAGTCAATGGTCACTATCTGCTGTGGGTTTACTATCATACCTCAACATATTTTCTTTTGTGTTAATCAGAAAAAAACTAATGCATAAATGTTTAAAACAACACGAGGATGAGTAAATTATGAAAGAATTTTCATTGAACCTTTAAAATTCCATCATTTTTTTATTCCTACTATGGGAGTCAATGGTCACTATCTGCTGTGGGTTTACCATCATTCCTAAAAATATTTTCTTTTTGTGTTAATCAGAAAAAAACTAATGCATACAGGTTTAAAACAACACAAGGATGAGTAAATTATGAAAGAATTTTCATTGAACCTATAAAATTCCATCATTTTTTTATTCCTACTATGGGAGTCAATGGTCACTATCTGCTGTGGGTTTACCATCATTCCTCAAAATATTTTCTTTTGTGTTAATCAGAAAAAAACTAATGCATACAGGTTTAAAACAACACAAGGATGAGTAAATTATGAAAGAATTTTTATTGAACCTATAAAAATCCATCATTTTTTTAATCCTACTATGGGAGTCAATGGTAACTTTCTGCTGTGGGTTTACCATCATTCCTCAAAATATTTTATTTTGTGTTAATCAGAAAAAAACTAATGCATACAGGTTTAAAACAACACAAGGATGAGTAAATTATGAAATAATTTTCATTTAACCTATAAAATTCCATCATTTTTTTATTCCTACTATGGGAGTCAATGGTCACTATCTGCTGTGGGTTTACCCACATTCCTCAAAATATTTTCTTTTGTGTTAATCAGAAAAAAACTAATGCATACAGGTTTAAAACAACACGAGGATGAGTAAATTATGAAAGAATTTTCATTGAACCTATAAAATTCCATCATTTTTTTATTCCTACTATGGGAGTCAATGGTCACTATCTGCTGTGGGTTTACCATCATTCCTCAAAATATTTTCTTTTGTGTTAATCAGAAAAAAACTAATGCATACAGGTTTAAAACAACACAAGGATGAGTAAATTATGAAAGAATTTTCATTGAACCTATAAAAATCCATCATTTTTTAATCCTACTATGGGAGTCAATGGTAACTTTCTGCTGTGGGTTTACCATCATTCCTCAAAATATTTTATTTTGTGTTAATCAGAAAAAAACTAATGCATACAGGTTTAAAACAACACAAGGATGAGTAAATTATGAAATAATCTTCATTTAACCTATAAAATTCCATCATTTTTTTATTCCTACTATGGGAGTCAATGGTCACTATCTGCTGTGGGTTTACCATCATTCCAAAAAATATTTTCTTTTTGTGTTAATCAGAAAAAAACTAATGCATACAGGTTTAAAACAACACAAGGATGAGTAAATTATGAAAGAATTTTCATTGAACCTATAAAATTCCATCATTTTTTTATTCCTACTATGGGAGTCAATGGTCACTATCTGCTGTGGGTTTACCATCATTCCTCAAAATATTTTCTTTTGTGTTAATCAGAAAAAAACTAATGTATACAGGTTTAAAATAACACAAGGATGAGTAAATTATGAAAGAATTTTCATTGAACCTATAAAATTCCATCATTTTTTTATTCTTACTATGGGAGTCAATGGTCACTATCTGCTGTGGGTTTACTATCATACCTCAACATATTTTCTTTTGTGTTAATCAGAAAAAAACTAATGCATAAATGTTTAAAACAACACGAGGATGAGTAAATTATGAAAGAATTTTCATTGAACCTATAAAATTCCATCATTTTTTTATTCCTACTATGGGAGTCAATGGTCACTATCTGCTGTGGGTTTACCATCATTCCTAAAAATATTTTCTTTTTGTGTTAATCAGAAAAAAACTAATGCATACAGGTTTAAAACAACACAAGGATGAGTAAATTATGAAAGAATTTTCATTGAACCTATAAAATTCCATCATTTTTTTATTCCTACTATGGGAGTCAATGGTCACTATCTGCTGTGGGTTTACCATCATTCCTCAAAATATTTTCTTTTGTGTTAATCAGAAAAAAACTAATGCATACAGGTTTAAAACAACACAAGGATGAGTAAATTATGAAAGAATTTTTATTGAACCTATAAAAATCCATCATTTTTTTAATCCTACTATGGGAGTCAATGGTAACTTTCTGCTGTGGGTTTACCATCATTCCTCAAAATATTTTATTTTGTGTTAATCAGAAAAAAACTAATGCATACAGGTTTAAAACAACACAAGGATGGGTAAATTATGAAATAATTTTCATTTAACCTATAAAATTCCATCATTTTTTTATTCCTACTATGGGAGTCAATGGTCACTATCTGCTGTGGGTTTACCATCATTCCTAAAAATATTTTCTTTTTGTGTTAATCAGAAAAAAACTAATGCATACAGGTTTAAAACAACACAAGGATGAGTAAATTATGAAAGAATTTTCATTGAACCTATAAAATTCCATCATTTTTTTATTCCTACTATGGGAGTCAATGGTCACTATCTGCTGTGGGTTTACCATCATTCCTCAAAATATTTTCTTTTGTGTTAATCAGAAAAAAACTAATGCATACAGGTTTAAAACAACACAAGGATGAGTAAATTATGAAAGAATTTTTATTGAACCTATAAAAATCCATCATTTTTTTAATCCTACTATGGGAGTCAATGGTAACTTTCTGCTGTGGGTTTACCATCATTCCTCAAAATATTTTATTTTGTGTTAATCAGAAAAAAACTAATGCATACAGGTTTAAAACAACACAAGGATGGGTAAATTATGAAATAATTTTCATTTAACCTATAAAATTCCATCATTTTTTTATTCCTACTATGGGAGTCAATGGTCACTATCTGCTGTGGGTTTACCATCATTCCTCAAAATATTTTCTTTTGTGTTAATCAGAAAAAAACTAATGCATACAGGTTTAAAACAACACGAGGATGAGTAAATTATGAAAGAATTTTCATTGAACCTATAAAATTCCATCATTTTTTTATTCCTACTATGGGAGTCAATGGTCACTATCTGCTGTGGGTTTACCATCATTCCTCAAAATATTTTCTTTTGTGTTAATCAGAAAAAAACTAATGCATACAGGTTTAAAACAACACAAGGATGAGTAAATTATGAAAGAATTTTCATTGAACCTATAAAAATCCATCATTTTTTTATTCCTACTATGGGAGTCAATGGTCACTATCTGCTGTGGGTTTACCATCATTCCTAAAAATATTTTCTTTTTGTGTTAATCAGAAAAAAACTAATGCATACAGGTTTAAAACAACACAAGGATGAGTAAATTATGAAAGAATTTTCATTGAACCTATAAAAATCCATCATTTTTTAATCCTACTATGGGAGTCAATGGTAACTTTCTGCTGTGGGTTTACCATCATTCCTCAAAATATTTTATTTTGTGTTAATCAGAAAAAAACTAATGCATACAGGTTTAAAACAACACAAGGATGAGTAAATTATGAAATAATTTTCATTTAACCTATAAAATTCCATCATTTTTTTATTCCTACTATGGGAGTCAATGGTCACTATCTGCTGTGGGTTTACCATCATTCCAAAAAATATTTTCTTTTTGTGTTAATCAGAAAAAAACTAATGCATACAGGTTTAAAACAACACAAGGATGAGTAAATTATGAAAGAATTTTCATTGAACCTATAAAATTCCATCATTTTTTTATTCCTACTATGGGAGTCAATGGTAACTTTCTGCTGTGGGTTTACCATCATTCCTCAAAATATTTTCTTTTGTGTTAATCAGAAAAAAACTAATGTATACAGGTTTAAAATAACACAAGGATGAGTAAATTATGAAAGAATTTTCATTTAACCTATAAAATTCCATCATTTTTTTATTCCTACTATGGGAGTCAATGGTCACTATCTGCTGTGGGTTTACCATCATTCCTCAAAATATTTTCTTTTGTGTTAATCAGAAAAAAACTAATGCATACAGGTTTAAAACAACACGAGGATGAGTAAATTATGAAAGAATTTTCATTGAACCTATAAAATTCCATCATTTTTTTATTCCTACTATGGGAGTCAATGGTCACTATCTGCTGTGGGTTTACCATCATTCCTCAAAATATTTTCTTTTGTGTTAATCAGAAAAAAACTAATGCATACAGGTTTAAAACAACACAAGGATGAGTAAATTATGAAAGAATTTTCATTGAACCTATAAAAATCCATCATTTTTTTATTCCTACTATGGGAGTCAATGGTCACTATCTGCTGTGGGTTTACCATCATTCCTAAAAATATTTTCTTTTTGTGTTAATCAGAAAAAAACTAATGCATACAGGTTTAAAACAACACAAGGATGAGTAAATTATGAAAGAATTTTCATTGAACCTATAAAAATCCATCATTTTTTAATCCTACTATGGGAGTCAATGGTAACTTTCTGCTGTGGGTTTACCATCATTCCTCAAAATATTTTATTTTGTGTTAATCAGAAAAAAACTAATGCATACAGGTTTAAAACAACACAAGGATGAGTAAATTATGAAATAATTTTCATTTAACCTATAAAATTCCATCATTTTTTTATTCCTACTATGGGAGTCAATGGTCACTATCTGCTGTGGGTTTACCATCATTCCAAAAAATACTTTCTTTTTGTGTTAATCAGAAAAAAACTAATGCATACAGGTTTAAAACAACACAAGGATGAGTAAATTATGAAAGAATTTTCATTGAACCTATAAAATTCCATCATTTTTTTATTCTTACTATGGGAGTCAATGGTCACTATCTGCTGTGGGTTTACTATCATTCCTCAAAATATTTTCTTTTGTGTTAATCAGAAAAAACTAATGCATAAATGTTTAAAACAACACGAGGATGAGTAAATTATGAAAGAATTTTCATTGAACCTATAAAATTCCATCATTTTTTTATTCCTACTATGGGAGTCAATGGTCACTATCTGCTGTGGGTTTACCATCATTCCTCAAAATATTTTCTTTGGTGTTAATCAGAAAAAAACTAATGCATACAGGTTTAAAACAACACGAGGATGAGTAAATTATGAAAGAATTTTCATTGAACTTATAAAATTCCATCATTTTTTTATTCCTACTATGGGAGTCAATGGTCACTATCTGCTGTGGGTTTACCATCATTCCTCAAAATATTTTCTTTTGTGTTAATCAGAAAAAACTAATGTATAAAGGTTTAAAATAACACAAGGATGTTATTTTAACATCCTTGTGTTAAAATAATTTATTTTTTGTGTTAAAATAACATCATTTTTTTATTCCTACTATGGGAGTCAATGGTCACTATCTGCTGTGGGTTTACCATCATTCCAAAAAATATTTTCTTTTTGTGTTAATCAGAAAAAAACTAATGCATACAGGTTTAAAATAACACAAGGATGAGTAAATTATGAAAGAATTTTCATTGAACCTATAAAATTCCATCATTTTTTTATTCTTACTATGGGAGTCAATGGTCACTATCTGCTGTGGGTTTACTATCATTCCTCAAAATATTTTCTTTTGTGTTAATCAGAAAAAAACTAATGCATAAATGTTTAAAACAACACGAGGATGAGTAAATTATGAAAGAATTTTCATTGAACCTATAAAATTCCATCATTTTTTTATTCCTACTATGGGAGTCAATGGTCACTATCTGCTGTGGGTTTACCATCATTCCTAAAAATATTTTCTTTGTGTTAATCAGAAAAAAACTAATGCATACAGGTTTAAAACAACACAAGGATGAGTAAATTATGAAAGAATTTTCATTGAACCTATACAATTCCATCATTTTTTTTATTCCTACTATGGGAGTCAATGGTCACTATCTGCTGTGGGTTTACCATCATTCCTCAAAATATTTTCTTTTGTGTTAATCAGAAAAAAACTAATGCATACAGGTTTAAAACAACACAAGGATGAGTAAATTATGAAAGAATTTTCATTGAACCTATAAAAATCCATCATTTTTTAATCCTACTATGGGAGTCAATGGTAACTTTCTGCTGTGGGTTTACCATCATTCCTCAAAATATTTTATTTTGTGTTAATCAGAAAAAAACTAATGCATACAGGTTTAAAACAACACAAGGATGAGTAAATTATGAAAGAATTTTCATTGAACCTATAAAAATCCATCATTTTTTAATCCTACTATGGGAGTCAATGGTAACTTTCTGCTGTGGGTTTACCATCATTCCTCAAAATATTTTATTTTGTGTTAATCAGAAAAAAACTAATGCATACAGGTTTAAAACAACACAAGGATGAGTAAATTATGAAAGAATTTTCATTGAACCTATAAAATTCCATCATTTTTTTATTCCTACTATGGGAGTCAATGGTCACTATCTGCTGTGGGTTTACCATCATTCCTCAAAATATTTTCTTTTGTGTTAATCAGAAAAAACTAATGTATACAGGTTTAAAATAACACAAGGATGAGTAAATTATGAAAGAATTTTCATTGAACCTATAAAATTCCATCATTTTTTTATTCTTACTATGGGAGTCAATGGTCACTATCTGCTGTGGGTTTACTATCATTCCTCAAAATATTTTCTTTTGTGTTAATCAGAAAAAAACCAATGCATAAATGTTTAAAACAACACGAGGATGAGTAAATTATGAAAGAATTTTCATTGAACCTATAAAATTCCATCATTTTTTAAATCCTACTATGGGAGTCAATGGTAACTTTCTGCTGTGGGTTTACCATCATTCCTCAAAATATTTTCTTTTGTGTTAATCAGACAAAAACTAATGCATACAGGTTTAAAACAACACAAGGATGAGTAAATTATGAAATAATTTTCATTGAACCTATAAAATTCCATCATTTTTTTATTCTTACTATGGGAGTCAATGGTCACTATCTGCTGTGGGGGTACCATCATTCCTCAAAATATTTTCTTTTGTGTTAATCAGAAAAAAACTAATGCATAAATGTTTAAAACAACACGAGGATTAGTAAATTATGAAAGAATTTTCATTGAACTTATAAAATTCCATCATTTTTTTATTCCTACTATGGGAGTCAATGGTCACTATCTGCTGTGGGTTTACCATCATTCCTCAAAATATTTTCTTTTTTGTTAATCAGAAAAAACTAATGTATACAGGTTTAAAATAACACAAGGATGAGTAAATTATGAAAGAATTTTCATTGAACCTATAAAATTCCATCATTTTTTTATTCCTACTATGGGAGTCAATGGTCACTATCTGCTGTGGGTTTACCATCATTCCAAAAAATATTTTCTTTTTGTGTTAATCAGAAAAAAACTAATGCATACAGGTTTAAAACAACACAAGGATGAGTAAATTATGAAAGAATTTTCATTGAACCTATAAAATTCCATCATTTTTTATTCCTACTATGGGAGTCAATGGTCACTATCTGCTGTGGGTTTACCATCATTCCTCAAAATATTTTCTTTTGTGTTAATCAGAAAAAACTAATATATACAGGTTTAAAATAACACAAGGATGAGTAAATTATGAAAGAATTTTCATTGAACCTATAAAATTCCATCATTTTTTTATTCTTACTATGGGAGTCAATGGTCACTATCTGCTGTGGGTTTACTATCATTCCTCAAAATATTTTCTTTTGTGTTAATCAGAAAAAAACTAATGCATAAATGTTTAAAACAACACGAGGATGAGTAAATTATGAAAGAATTTTCATTGAACCTATAAAATTCCATCATTTTTTTATTCCTACTATGGGAGTCAATGGTCACTATCTGCTGTGGGTTTACCATCATTCCTCAAAATATTTTCTTTTGTGTTAATCAGAAAAAAACTAATGCATACAGGTTTAAAACAACACGAGGATGAGTAAATTATGAAAGAATTTTCATTGAACTTATAAAATTCCATCATTTTTTTATTCCTACTATGGGAGTCAATGGTCACTATCTGCTGTGGGTTTACCATCATTCCTCAAAATATTTTCTTTTGTGTTAATCAGAAAAAACTAATGTATAAAGGTTAAAAAAACACAAGGATGTTATTTTAACATACTTGTGTTAAAATAATTTATTTTTTGTGTTAAAATAACATCCTTTTTTTATTCCTACTATGGGAGTCAATGGTCACTATCTGCTGTGGGTTTACCATCATTCCTCAAAATATTTTCTTTTGTGTTAATCAGAAAAAACTAATGTATAAAGGTTTAAAATAACACAAGGATGAGTAAATTATGAAAGAATTTTCATTGAACCTATAAAATTCCATCATTTTTTTATTCTTACTATGGGAGTCAATGGTCACTATCTGCTGTGGGTTTACTATCATTCCTCAAAATATTTTCTTTTGTGTTAATCAGAAAAAAACTAATGCATAAATGTTTAAAACAACACGAGGATGAGTAAATTATGAAAGAATTTTCATTGAACCTATAAAATTCCATCATTTTTTTATTCCTACTATGGGAGTCAATGGTCACTATCTGCTGTGGGTTTATCATCATTCCTAAAAATATTTTCTTTTTGTGTTAATCAGAAAAAAACTAATGCATACAGGTTTAAAACAACACAAGGATGAGTAAATTATGAAAGAATTTTCATTGAACCTATACAATTCCATCATTTTTTTATTCCTACTATGGGAGTCAATGGTCACTATCTGCTGTGGGTTTACCATCATTCCTCAAAATATTTTCTTTTGTGTTAATCAGAAAAAAACTAATGCATACAGGTTTAAAACAACACAAGGATGAGTAAATTATGAAAGAATTTTCATTGAACCTATAAAAATCCATCATTTTTTTAATCCTACTATGGGAGTCAATGGTAACTTTCTGCTGTGGGTTTACCATCATTCCTCAAAATATTTTATTTTGTGTTAATCAGAAAAAAACTAATGCATACAGGTTTAAAACAACACAAGGATGAGTAAATTATGAAATAATTTTCATTTAACCTATAAAATTCCATCATTTTTTTATTCCTACTATAGGAGTCAATGGTCACTATCTGCTGTGGGTTTACCATCATTCCTCAAAATATTTTATTTTGTGTTAATCAGAAAAAAACTAATGCATACAGGTTTAAAACAACACGAGGATGAGTAAATTATGAAAGAATTTTCATTGAACCTATAAAATTCCATCATTTTTTTATTCCTACTATGGGAGTCAATGGTCACTATCTGCTGTGGGTTTACCATCATTCCAAAAAATATTTTCTTTTTGTGTTAATCAGAAAAAAACTAATGCATAAATGTTTAAAAAAACACAAGGATGAGTAAATTATGAAAGAATTTTCATTGAAACTATAAAATTCCATCATTTTTTTATTCCTACTATGGGAGTCAATGGTCACTATCTGCTGTGGGTTTACCATCATTCCTCAAAATATTTTCTTTTGTGTTAATCAGAAAAAAACTAATGCATACAGGTTTAAAACAACACAAGGATGAGTAAATTATGAAAGAATTTTCATTGAACCTATAAAAATCCATCATTTTTTTAATCCTACTATGGGAGTCAATGGTAACTTTCTGCTGTGGGTTTACCATCATTCCTCAAAATATTTTCTTTTGTGTTAATCAGACAAAAACTAATGCATACAGGTTTAAAACAACACAAGGATGAGTAAATTATGAAATAATTTTCATTTAACCTATAAAATTCCATCATTTTTTTATTCCTACTATGGGAGTCAATGGTCACTATCTGCTGTGGGTTTACCATCATTCCTCAAAATATTTTCTTTTGTGTTAATCAGAAAAAAACCAATGCATAAATGTTTAAAACAACACGAGGATGAGTAAATTATGAAAGAATTTTCATTGTACCTATAAAATTCCATCATTTTTTTATTCCTACTATGGGAGTCAATGGTCACTATCTGCTGTGGGTTTACCATCATTCCTCAAAATATTTTCTTTTGTGTTAATCAGAAAAAAACTAATGCATACAGGTTTAAAACAACACGAGGATGAGTAAATTATGAAAGAATTTTCATTGAACCTATAAAATTCCATCATTTTTTTATTCCTACTATGGGAGTCAATGGTCACTATCTGCTGTGGGTTTACCATCATTCCTCAAAATATTTTCTTTTGTGTTAATCAGAAAAAAACTAATGCATACAGGTTTAAAACAACACAAGGATGAGTAAATTATGAAAGAATTTTCATTGAACCTATAAAAATCCATCATTTTTTTAATCCTACTATGGGAGTCAATGGTAACTTTCTGCTGTGGGTTTACCATCATTCCTCAAAATATTTTCTTTTGTGTAAATCAGACAAAAACTAATGCATACAGGTTTAAAACAACACAAGGATGAGTAAATTATGAAATAATTTTCATTTAACATATAAAATTCCATCATTTTTTTACTCCTACTATGGGAGTCAATGGTCACTATCTGCTGTGGGGGTACCATCATTCCTCAAAATATTTTCTTTTGTGTTAATCAGAAAAAAACTAATGCATAAATGTTTAAAACAACACGAGGATTAGTAAATTATGAAAGAATTTTCATTGAACTTATAAAATTCCATCATTTTTTTATTCCTACTATGGGAGTCAATGGTCACTATCTGCTGTGGGTTTACCATCATTCCTCAAAATATTTTCTTTTTTGTTAATCAGAAAAAACTAATGTATACAGGTTTAAAATAACACAAGGATGAGTAAATTATGAAAGAATTTTCATTGAACCTATAAAATTCCATCATTTTTTTATTCCTACTATGGGAGTCAATGGTCACTATCTGCTGTGGGTTTACCATCATTCCAAAAAATATTTTCTTTTTGTGTTAATCAGAAAAAAACTAATGCATACAGGTTTAAAACAACACAAGGATGAGTAAATTATGAAAGAATTTTCATTGAACCTATAAAATTCCATCATTTTTTTATTCCTACTATGGGAGTCAATGGTCACTATCTGCTGTGGGTTTACCATCATTCCTCAAAATATTTTCTTTTGTGTTAATCAGAAAAAACTAATATATACAGGTTTAAAATAACACAAGGATGAGTAAATTATGAAAGAATTTTCATTGAACCTATAAAATTCCATCATTTTTTTATTCTTACTATGGGAGTCAATGGTCACTATCTGCTGTGGGTTTACTATCATTCCTCAAAATATTTTCTTTTGTGTTAATCAGAAAAAACTAATGCATAAATGTTTAAAACAACACGAGGATGAGTAAATTATGAAAGAATTTTCATTGAACCTATAAAATTCCATCATTTTTTTATTCCTACTATGGGAGTCAATGGTCACTATCTGCTGTGGGTTTACCATCATTCCTCAAAATATTTTCTTTGGTGTTAATCAGAAAAAAACTAATGCATACAGGTTTAAAACAACACGAGGATGAGTAAATTATGAAAGAATTTTCATTGAACTTATAAAATTCCATCATTTTTTTATTCCTACTATGGGAGTCAATGGTCACTATCTGCTGTGGGTTTACCATCATTCCTCAAAATATTTTCTTTTGTGTTAATCAGAAAAAACTAATGTATAAAGGTTTAAAATAACACAAGGATGTTATTTTAACATCCTTGTGTTAAAATAATTTATTTTTTGTGTTAAAATAACATCATTTTTTTATTCCTACTATGGGAGTCAATGGTCACTATCTGCTGTGGGTTTACCATCATTCCAAAAAATATTTTCTTTTTGTGTTAATCAGAAAAAAACTAATGCATACAGGTTTAAAATAACACAAGGATGAGTAAATTATGAAAGAATTTTCATTGAACCTATAAAATTCCATCATTTTTTTATTCTTACTATGGGAGTCAATGGTCACTATCTGCTGTGGGTTTACTATCATTCCTCAAAATATTTTCTTTTGTGTTAATCAGAAAAAAACTAATGCATAAATGTTTAAAACAACACGAGGATGAGTAAATTATGAAAGAATTTTCATTGAACCTATAAAATTCCATCATTTTTTTATTCCTACTATGGGAGTCAATGGTCACTATCTGCTGTGGGTTTACCATCATTCCTAAAAATATTTTCTTTGTGTTAATCAGAAAAAAACTAATGCATACAGGTTTAAAACAACACAAGGATGAGTAAATTATGAAAGAATTTTCATTGAACCTATACAATTCCATCATTTTTTTATTCCTACTATGGGAGTCAATGGTCACTATCTGCTGTGGGTTTACCATCATTCCTCAAAATATTTTCTTTTGTGTTAATCAGAAAAAAACTAATGCATACAGGTTTAAAACAACACAAGGATGAGTAAATTATGAAAGAATTTTCATTGAACCTATAAAAATCCATCATTTTTTAATCCTACTATGGGAGTCAATGGTAACTTTCTGCTGTGGGTTTACCATCATTCCTCAAAATATTTTATTTTGTGTTAATCAGAAAAAAACTAATGCATACAGGTTTAAAACAACACAAGGATGAGTAAATTATGAAAGAATTTTCATTGAACCTATAAAAATCCATCATTTTTTAATCCTACTATGGGAGTCAATGGTAACTTTCTGCTGTGGGTTTACCATCATTCCTCAAAATATTTTATTTTGTGTTAATCAGAAAAAAACTAATGCATACAGGTTTAAAACAACACAAGGATGAGTAAATTATGAAAGAATTTTCATTGAACCTATAAAATTCCATCATTTTTTTATTCCTACTATGGGAGTCAATGGTCACTATCTGCTGTGGGTTTACCATCATTCCTCAAAATATTTTCTTTTGTGTTAATCAGAAAAAACTAATGTATACAGGTTTAAAATAACACAAGGATGAGTAAATTATGAAAGAATTTTCATTGAACCTATAAAATTCCATCATTTTTTTATTCTTACTATGGGAGTCAATGGTCACTATCTGCTGTGGGTTTACTATCATTCCTCAAAATATTTTCTTTTGTGTTAATCAGAAAAAAACCAATGCATAAATGTTTAAAACAACACGAGGATGAGTAAATTATGAAAGAATTTTCATTGAACCTATAAAATTCCATCATTTTTTAAATCCTACTATGGGAGTCAATGGTAACTTTCTGCTGTGGGTTTACCATCATTCCTCAAAATATTTTCTTTTGTGTTAATCAGACAAAAACTAATGCATACAGGTTTAAAACAACACAAGGATGAGTAAATTATGAAATAATTTTCATTTAACCTATAAAATTCCATCATTTTTTTATTCCTACTATGGGAGTCAATGGTCACTATCTGCTGTGGGTTTACCATCATTCCTCAAAATATTTTCTTTTGTGTTAATCAGAAAAAAACTAATGCATAAATGTTTAAAACAACACGAGGATGAGTAAATTATGAAAGAATTTTCATTGTACCTATAAAATTCCATCATTTTTTATTCCTACTATGGGAGTCAATGGTCACTATCTGCTGTGGGTTTACCATCATTCCTCAAAATATTTTCTTTTGTGTTAATCAGAAAAAAACTAATGCATACAGGTTTAAAACAACACGAGGATGAGTAAATTATGAAAGAATTTTCATTGAACCTATAAAATTCCATCATTTTTTTATTCCTACTATGGGAGTCAATGGTCACTATCTGCTGTGGGTTTACCATCATTCCTCAAAATATTTTCTTTTGTGTTAATCAGAAAAAAACTAATGCATACAGGTTTAAAACAACACAAGGATGAGTAAATTATGAAAGAATTTTCATTGAACCTATAAAAATCCATCATTTTTTTAATCCTACTATGGGAGTCAATGGTAACTTTCTGCTGTGGGTTTACCATCATTCCTCAAAATATTTTCTTTTGTGTAAATCAGACAAAAACTAATGCATACATGTTTAAAACAACACAAGGATGAGTAAATTATGAAATAATTTTCATTTAACATATAAAATTCCATCATTTTTTTACTCCTACTATGGGAGTCAATGGTCACTATCTGCTGTGGGGGTACCATCATTCCTCAAAATATTTTCTTTTGTGTTAATCAGAAAAAAACTAATGCATAAATGTTTAAAACAACACGAGGATTAGTAAATTATGAAAGAATTTTCATTGAACTTATAAAATTCCATCATTTTTTTATTCCTACTATGGGAGTCAATGGTCACTATCTGCTGTGGGTTTACCATCATTCCTCAAAATATTTTCTTTTTTGTTAATCAGAAAAAACTAATGTATACAGGTTTAAAATAACACAAGGATGAGTAAATTATGAAAGAATTTTCATTGAACCTATAAAATTCCATCATTTTTTTATTCCTACTATGGGAGTCAATGGTCACTATCTGCTGTGGGTTTACCATCATTCCAAAAAATATTTTCTTTTTGTGTTAATCAGAAAAAAACTAATGCATACAGGTTTAAAACAACACAAGGATGAGTAAATTATGAAAGAATTTTCATTGAACCTATAAAATTCCATCATTTTTTTATTCCTACTATGGGAGTCAATGGTCACTATCTGCTGTGGGTTTACCATCATTCCTCAAAATATTTTCTTTTGTGTTAATCAGAAAAAACTAATATATACAGGTTTAAAATAACACAAGGATGAGTAAATTATGAAAGAATTTTCAGTGAACATATAAAATTCCATTATTTTTTTATTCTTACTATGGGAGTCAATGGTCACTATCTGCTGTGGGTTTACTATCATTCCTCAAAATATTTTCTTTTGTGTTAATCAGAAAAAAACTAATGCATAAATGTTTAAAACAACACGAGGATGAGTAAATTATGAAAGAATTTTCATTGAACCTATAAAATTCCATCATTTTTTTATTCCTACTATGGGAGTCAATGGTCACTATCTGCTGTGGGTTTACCATCATTCCTCAAAATATTTTCTTTTGTGTTAATCAGAAAAAAACTAATGCATACAGGTTTAAAAACAACACGAGGATGAGTAAATTATGAAAGAATTTTCATTGAACTTATAAAATTCCATAATTTTTTTATTCCTACTATGGGAGTCAATGGTCACTATCTGCTGTGGGTTTACCATCATTCCTCAAAATATTTTATTTTGTGTTAATCAGAAAAAACTAATGTAAAAAGGTTTAAAATAACACAAGGATGTTATTTTAACATCCTTGTGTTAAAATAATTTATTTTTTGTGTTAAAATAACATCCTTTTTTTATTCCTACTATGGGAGTCAATGGTCACTATCTGCTGTGGGTTTACCATCATTCCTCAAAATATTTTCTTTTGTGTTAATCAGAAAAAACTAATGTATAAAGGTTTAAAATAACACAAGGATGAGTAAATTATGAAAGAATTTTCATTGAACCTATAAAATTCCATCATTTTTTTATTCTTACTATGGGAGTCAATGGTCACTATCTGCTGTGGGTTTACTATCATTCCTCAAAATATTTTCTTTTGTGTTAATCAGAAAAAAACTAATGCATAAATGTTTAAAACAACACGAGGATGAGTAAATTATGAAAGAATTTTCATTGAACCTATAAAATTCCATCATTTTTTTATTCCTACTATGGGAGTCAATGGTCACTATCTGCTGTGGGTTTACCATCATTCCTCAAAATATTTTCTTTTGTGTTAATCAGAAAAAAACTAATGCATACAGGTTTAAAAACAACACGAGGATGAGTAAATTATGAAAGAATTTTCATTGAACTTATAAAATTCCATAATTTTTTTATTCCTACTATGGGAGTCAATGGTCACTATCTGCTGTGGGTTTACCATCATTCCTCAAAATATTTTATTTTGTGTTAATCAGAAAAAACTAATGTATAAAGGTTTAAAATAACACAAGGATGTTATTTTAACATCCTTGTGTTAAAATAATTTATTTTTTGTGTTAAAATAACATCCTTTTTTTATTCCTACTATGGGAGTCAATGGTCACTATCTGCTGTGGGTTTACCATCATTCCTCAAAATATTTTCTTTTGTGTTAATCAGAAAAAACTAATGTATAAAGGTTTAAAATAACACAAGGATGAGTAAATTATGAAAGAATTTTCATTGAACCTATAAAATTCCATCATTTTTTTATTCTTACTATGGGAGTCAATGGTCACTATCTGCTGTGGGTTTACTATCATTCCTCAAAATATTTTCTTTTGTGTTAATCAGAAAAAAACTAATGCATACAGGTTTAAAACAACACAAGGATGAGTAAATTATGAAAGAATTTTCATTGAACCTATAAAAATCCATCATTTTTTAATCCTACTATGGGAGTCAATGGTAACTTTCTGCTGTGGGTTTACCATCATTCCTCAAAATATTTTATTTTGTGTTAATCAGAAAAAAACTAATGCATACAGGTTTAAAACAACACAAGGATGAGTAAATTATGAAAGAATTTTCATTGAACCTATAAAATTCCATCTTTTTTTTATTCCTACTATGGGAGTCAATGGTCACTATCTGCTGTGGGTTTACCATCATTCCTCAAAATATTTTCTTTTGTGTTAATCAGAAAAAACTAATGTATACAGGTTTAAAATAACACAAGGATGAGTAAATTATGAAAGAATTTTCATTGAACCTATAAAATTCCATCATTTTTTTATTCTTACTATGGGAGTCAATGGTCACTATCTGCTGTGGGTTTACTATCATTCCTCAAAATATTTTCTTTTGTGTTAATCAGAAAAAAACTAATGCATAAATGTTTAAAACAACACGAGGATGAGTAAATTATGAAAGAATTTTCATTGAACCTATAAAATTCCATCATTTTTTTATTCCTACTATGGGAGTCAATGGTCACTATCTGCTGTGGGTTTACCATCATTCCTCAAAATATTTTCTTTTGTGTTAATCAGAAAAAAACTAATGCATACAGGTTTAAAAACAACACGAGGATGAGTAAATTATGAAAGAATTTTCATTGAACTTATAAAATTCCATAATTTTTTTATTCCTACTATGGGAGTCAATGGTCACTATCTGCTGTGGGTTTACCATCATTCCTCAAAATATTTTATTTTGTGTTAATCAGAAAAAACTAATGTATAAAGGTTTAAAATAACACAAGGATGTTATTTTAACATCCTTGTGTTAAAATAATTTATTTTTTGTGTTAAAATAACATCCTTTTTTTATTCCTACTATGGGAGTCAATGGTCACTATCTGCTGTGGGTTTACCATCATTCCTCAAAATATTTTCTTTTGTGTTAATCAGAAAAAACTAATGTATAAAGGTTTAAAATAACACAAGGATGAGTAAATTATGAAAGAATTTTCATTGAACCTATAAAATTCCATCATTTTTTTATTCTTACTATGGGAGTCAATGGTCACTATCTGCTGTGGGTTTACTATCATTCCTCAAAATATTTTCTTTTGTGTTAATCAGAAAAAAACTAATGCATAAATGTTTAAAACAACACGAGGATGAGTAAATTATGAAAGAATTTTCATTGAACCTATAAAATTCCATCATTTTTTTATTCCTACTATGGGAGTCAATGGTCACTATCTGCTGTGGGTTTACCATCATTCCTAAAAATATTTTCTTTTTGTGTTAATCAGAAAAAAACTAATGCATACAGGTTTAAAACAACACAAGGATGAGTAAATTATGAAAGAATTTTCATTGAACCTATACAATTCCATCATTTTTTTATTCCTACTATGGGAGTCAATGGTCACTATCTGCTGTGGGTTTACCATCATTCCTCAAAATATTTTCTTTTGTGTTAATCAGAAAAAAACTAATGCATACAGGTTTAAAACAACACAAGGATGAGTAAATTATGAAAGAATTTTCATTGAACCTATAAAAATCCATCATTTTTTAATCCTACTATGGGAGTCAATGGTAACTTTCTGCTGTGGGTTTACCATCATTCCTCAAAATATTTTATTTTGTGTTAATCAGAAAAAAACTAATGCATACAGGTTTAAAACAACACAAGGATGAGTAAATTATGAAAGAATTTTCATTGAACCTATAAAATTCCATCTTTTTTTTATTCCTACTATGGGAGTCAATGGTCACTATCTGCTGTGGGTTTACCATCATTCCTCAAAATATTTTCTTTTGTGTTAATCAGAAAAAACTAATGTATACAGGTTTAAAATAACACAAGGATGAGTAAATTATGAAAGAATTTTCATTGAACCTATAAAATTCCATCATTTTTTTATTCTTACTATGGGAGTCAATGGTCACTATCTGCTGTGGGTTTACTATCATTCCTCAAAATATTTTCTTTTGTGTTAATCAGAAAAAAACTAATGCATAAATGTTTAAAACAACACGAGGATGAGTAAATTATGAAAGAATTTTCATTGAACCTATAAAATTCCATCATTTTTTTATTCCTACTATGGGAGTCAATGATCACTATCTGCTGTGGGTTTACCATCATTCCTAAAAATATTTTCTTTTTGTGTTAATCAGAAAAAAACTAATGCATACAGGTTTAAAACAACACAAGGATGAGTAAATTATGAAAGAATTTTCATTGAACCTATAAAATTCCATGTTTTTTTTATTCCTACTATGGGAGTCAATGATCACTATCTGCTGTGGGATTACCATCATTCCTAAAAATATTTTCTTTTTGTGTTAATCAGAAAAAAACTAATGCATACAGGTTTAAAACAACACAAGGATGAGTAAATTATGAAAGAATTTTCATTGAACCTATAAAAATCCATCATTTTTTTAATCCTACTATGGGAGTCAATGGTAACTTTCTGCTGTGGGTTTACCATCATTCCTCAAAATATTTTCTTTTGTGTTAATCAGACAAAAACTAATGCATACAGGTTTAAAACAACACAAGGATGAGTAAATTATGAAATAATTTTCATTTAACATATAAAATTCCATCATTTTTTTATTCCTACTATGGGAGTCAATGGTCACTATCTGCTGTGGATTTACCATCATTCCTAAAAATATTTTCTTTTTGTGTTAATCAGAAAAAAACTAATGCATACAGGTTTAAAACAACACAAGGATGAGTAAATTATGAAAGAATTTTCATTGAACCTATAAAATTCCATCATTTTTTTATTCCTACTATGGGAGTCAATGGTCACTATCTGCTGTGGGTTTACCATCATTCCTCAAAATATTTTCTTTTGTGTTAATCAGAAAAAACTAATGTATACAGGTTTAAAATAACACAAGGATGAGTAAATTATGAAAGAATTTTCATTGAACCTATAAAATTCCATCATTTTTTTATTCTTACTATGGGAGTCAATGGTCACTATCTGCTGTGGGTTTACTATCATTCCTCAAAATATTTTCTTTTGTGTTAATCAGAAAAAAACTAATGCATAAATGTTTAAAACAACACGAGGATGAGTAAATTATGAAAGAATTTTCATTGAACCTATAAAATTCCATCATTTTTTTATTCCTACTATGGGAGTCAATGGTCACTATCTGCTGTGGGTTTACCATCATTCCTAAAAATATTTTCTTTTTGTGTTAATCAGAAAAAAACTAATGCATACAGGTTTAAAACAACACAAGGATGAGTAAATTATGAAAGAATTTTCATTGAACCTATAAAATTCCATAATTTTTTTATTCCTACTATGGGAGTCAATGGTCACTATCTGCTGTGGGTTTACCATCATTCCTCAAAATATTTTCTTTTGTGTTAATCAGAAAAAAACTAATGCATACAGGTTTAAAACAACACAAGGATGAGTAAATTATGAAAGAATTTTCATTGAACCTATAAAAATCCATCATTTTTTTAATCCTACTATGGGAGTCAATGGTAACTTTCTGCTGTGGGTTTACCATCATTCCTCAAAATATTTTATTTTGTGTTAATCAGAAAAAAACTAATGCATACAGGTTTAAAACAACACAAGGATGAGTAAATTATGAAATAATTTTCATTTAACCTATAAAATTCCATCATTTTTTTATTCCTACTATGGGAGTCAATGGTCACTATCTGCTGTGGGTTTACCATCATTCCTCAAAATATTTTCTTTTGTGTTAATCAGAAAAAAAACTAATGCATACAGGTTTAAAACAACACGAGGATGAGTAAATTATGAAAGAATTTTCATTGTACCTATAAAATTCCATCATTTTTTTATTCCTACTATGGGAGTCAATGGTCACTATCTGCTGTGGGTTTACCATCATTCCTCAAAATATTTTCTTTTGTGTTAATCAGAAAAAAACTAATGCATACAGGTTTAAAACAACACGAGGATTAGTAAATTATGACAGAATTTTCATTGAACTTATAAAATTCCATCATTTTTTTATTCCTACTATGGGAGTCAATGGTCACTATCTGCTGTGGGTTTACCATCATTCCTCAAAATATTTTCTTTTGTGTTAATCAGAAAAAACTAATATATACAGGTTTAAAATAACACAAGGATGAGTAAATTATGAAAGAATTTTCATTGAACCTATAAAATTCCATCATTTTTTTATTCTTACTATGTGAGTCAATGGTCACTATCTGCTGTGGGTTTACTATCATTCCTCAAAATATTTTCTTTTGTGTTAATCAGAAAAAAACTAATGCATAAATGTTTAAAACAAAACGAGGATGAGTAAATTATGAAAGAATTTTCATTGAACCTATAAAATTCCATCATTTTTTTATTCCTACTATGGGAGTCAATGGTCACTATCTGCTGTGGGTTTACCATCATTCCTAAAAATATTTTCTTTTTGTGTTAATCAGAAAAAAACTAATGCATACAGGTTTAAAACAACACAAGGATGAGTAAATTATGAAAGAATTTTCATTGAACCTATAAAAATCCATCATTTTTTTAATCCTACTATGGGAGTCAATGGTAACTTTCTGCTGTGGGTTTACCATCATTCCTCAAAATATTTTATTTTGTGTTAATCAGAAAAAACTAATGCATACAGGTTTAAAACAACACAAGGATGAGTAAATTATGAAATAATTTTCATTTAACCTATAAAATTCCATCATTTTTTTATTCCTACTATGGGAGTCAATGGTCACTATCTGCTGTGGGTTTACCATCATTCCTCAAAATATTTTCTTTTGTGTTAATCAGAAAAAAACTAATGCATACAGGTTTAAAACAACACGAGGATGAGTAAATTATGAAAGAATTTTCATTGTACCTATAAAATTCCATCATTTTTTTATTCCTACTATGGGAGTCAATGGTCACTATCTGCTGTGGGTTTACCATCATTCCTCAAAATATTTTCTTTTGTGTTAATCAGAAAAAAACTAATGCATACAGGTTTAAAACAACACGAGGATGAGTAAATTATGAAAAAATTTTCATTGAACCTATAAAATTCCATCATTTTTTTATTCCTACTATGGGAGTCAATGGTCACTATCTGCTGTGGGTTTACCATCATTCCTAAAAATATTTTCTTTTTGTGTTAATCAAAAAAAAACTAATGCATACAGGTTTAAAACAACACAAGGATGAGTAAATTATGAAAGAATTTTCATTGAACCTATAAAATTCCATCATTTTTTTATTCCTACTATGGGAGTCAATGGTCACTATCTGCTGTTGGGTTTACCATCATTCCTCAAAATATTTTCTTTTGTGTTAATCAGAAAAAAACTAATGCATACAGGTTTAAAACAACACAAGGATGAGAAAATTATGAAAGAATTTTCATTGAACCTATAAAATTCCATCTTTTTTTTATTCCTACTATGGGAGTCAATAGTCACTATCTGCTGTGGGTTTACCATCATTCCTCAAAATATTTTCTTTTGTGTTAATCAGAAAAAAACTAATGCATACAGGTTTAAAACAACACAAGGATGAGTAAATTATGAAAGAATTTTCATTGAACCTATAAAAATCCATCATTTTTTTAATCCTACTATGGGAGTCAATGGTAACTTTCTGCTGTGGGTTTACCATCATTCCTCAAAATATTTTATTTTGTGTTAATCAGAAAAAAACTAATGCATACAGGTTTAAAACAACACAAGGATGAGTAAATTATGAAATAATTTTCATTTAACCTATAAAATTCCATCATTTTTTTATTCCTACTATGGGAGTCAATGGTCACTATCTGCTGTGGGTTTACCATCATTCCAAAAAATATTTTCTTTTTGTGTTAATCAGAAAAAAACTAATGCATACAGGTTTAAAACAACACAAGGATGAGTAAATTATGAAAGAATTTTCATTGAACCTATTAAATTCCATCATTTTTTTATTCCTACTATGGGAGTCAATGGTCACTATCTGCTGTGGGTTTACCATCATTCCAAAAAATATTTTCTTTTTGTGTTAATCAGAAAAAAACTAATGCATAAATGTTTAAAACAACACGAGGATGAGTAAATTATGAAAGAATTTTCATTGAACCTATAAAAATCCATAATTTTTTTAATCCTACTATGGGAGTCAATGGTAACTTTCTGCTGTGGGTTTACCATCATTCCTCAAAATATTTTATTTTGTGTTAATCAGAAAAAAACTAATGCATACAGGTTTAAAACAACACAAGGATGAGTAAATTATGAAATAATTTTCATTTAACCTATAAAATTCCATCATTTTTTTATTCATACTATGGGAGTCAATGGTCACTATCTGCTGTGGGTTTACCATCATTCCAAAAAATATTTTCTTTTTGTGTTAATCAGAAAAAAACTAATGCATACAGGTTTAAAACAACACAAGGATGAGTAAATTATGAAAGAATTTTCATTGAACCTATAAAATTCCATCATTTTTTATTCCTACTATGGGAGTCAATGGTCACTATCTGCTGTGGGTTTACCATCATTCCTCAAAATATTTTCTTTTGTGTTAATCAGAAAAAAACTAATGCATACAGGTTTAAAACAACACAAGGATGAGTAAATTATGAAAGAATTTTCATTGAACCTATAAAAATCCATCATTTTTTAATCCTACTATGGGAGTCAATGGTAACTTTCTGCTGTGGGTTTACCATCATTCCTCAAAATATTTTCTTTTGTGTAAATCAGACAAAAACTAATGCATACAGGTTTAAAACAACACAAGGATGAATAAATTATGAAAGAATTTTCATTTAACCTATAAAAATCCATAATTTTTTTAATCCTACTATGGGAGTCAATGGTAACTTTCTGCTGTGGGTTTACCATCATTCCTCAAAATATTTTATTTTGTGTTAATCAGAAAAAAACTAATGCATACAGGTTTAAAACAACACAAGGATGAGTAAATTATGAAATAATTTTCATTTAACCTATAAAATTCCATCATTTTTTATTCCTACTATGGGAGTCAATGGTCACTATCTGCTGTGGGTTTACCATCATTCCAAAAAATATTTTCTTTTTGTGTTAATCAGAAAAAAACTAATGCATACAGGTTTAAAACAACACAAGGATGAGTAAATTATGAAAGAATTTTCATTGAACCTATTAAATTCCATCATTTTTTTATTCCTACTGTGGGAGTCAATGGTCACTATCTGCTGTGGGTTTACCATCATTCCAAAAAATATTTTCTTTTTGTGTTAATCAGAAAAAAAACTAATGCATAAATGTTTAAAACAACACGAGGATGAGTAAATTATGAAAGAATTTTCATTGAACCTATAAAAATCCATAATTTTTTTAATCCTACTATGGGAGTCAATGGTAACTTTCTGCTGTGGGTTTACCATCATTCCTCAAAATATTTTATTTTGTGTTAATCAGAAAAAAACTAATGCATACAGGTTTAAAACAACGCAAGGATGAGTAAATTATGAAATAATTTTCATTTAACCTATAAAATTCCATCATTTTTTTATTCATACTATGGGAGTCAATGGTCACTATCTGCTGTGGGTTTACCATCATTCCTCAAAATATTTTATTTTGTGTTAATCAGAAAAAAACTAATGCATACAGGTTTAAAACAACACAAGGATGAGTAAATTATGAAAGAATTTTCATTGAACCTATAAAATTCCATCCTTTTTTTATTCCTACTATGGGAGTCAATGGTCACTATCTGCTGTGGGTTTACCATCATTCCTCAAAATATTTTCTTTTGTGTTAATCAGAAAAAACTAATGTATAAAGGTTTAAAATAACACAAGGATGAGTAAATTATGAAAGAATTTTCATTGAACCTATAAAATTCCATCATTTTTTTATTCTTACTATGGGAGTCAATGGTCACTATCTGCTGTGGGTTTACTATCATTCCTCAAAATATTTTCTTTTGTGTTAATCAGAAAAAAACTAATGCATAAATGTTTAAAACAACACGAGGATGAGTAAATTATGAAAGAATTTTCATTGAACCTATAAAATTCCATCATTTTTTTATTCCTACTATGGGAGTCAATGGTCACTATCTGCTGTGGGTTTATCATCATTCCTAAAAATATTTTCTTTTTGTGTTAATCAGAAAAAAACTAATGCATACAGGTTTAAAACAACACAAGGATGAGTAAATTATGAAAGAATTTTCATTGAACCTATACAATTCCATCATTTTTTTATTCCTACTATGGGAGTCAATGGTCACTATCTGCTGTGGGTTTACCATCATTCCTCAAAATATTTTCTTTTGTGTTAATCAGAAAAAAACTAATGCATACAGGTTTAAAACAACACAAGGATGAGTAAATTATGAAAGAATTTTCATTGAACCTATAAAAATCCATCATTTTTTTAATCCTACTATGGGAGTCAATGGTAACTTTTCAGCCAGTTGAATGTATTGAGAATGTTCAAGTATCTTTTTGTAAAAAACTTCTGTGTATTAGTTCAAGTGTAAGCAATGTAGCTGTTTTGGGTGACTTAGGAAGATTTGCATTGTCCACATGTTATATGAAAAGGTGTATTATGTACTGGGTAAAATTAGTGTCTATGCTTGATTATCGTTATCCCAAAAAATGTTACAATATGCTATTGGAATTGGATAAAGTAGGTAGAAAAACTTGGGTTACCAATATTAAAGTATTATTGAATTTTTATGGTTTTTCTGCTGCTTGGGAGGCCCAAAGTGTAGGTGATATAAGAATATTTATGGCAGTTTTGAATCAAAGATTGAAAGAAAAAGCACATGAGGCGTGGTATGCAGCAGTTTTAGAAAATAACAAACTAAACATGTACTCACAATGCAAGTCTTTGTTAATACAAGAGAGCTACATTACATCTGTGTGTAACGTGCAACTGGTACGGTCATTGCTCCTGTTTAGATGCTCAGGTCATCAGCTAGCTATAGAAACGGGCAGATGGAGTAATACACCAGTTGCAGAAAGAATCTGTCATTATTGTAACTTAACAAAAATTTCTGTGATAGAAGATGAGAAGCACTTTTTGTATGTTTGTCCTTTGTACATAGATTTACGTGAGAAATATTTAAGTGAATTTACTCTTGTAGGTGATGTCCACAAAGATGTCTCAAGTATGTGTGATTCTGTGTATGCATGGCGATTGGCACTGTATATATATCAAGGAATGAAAAAGAGATTGTCCGCCATGGTATGATATTTGTGGAATTTTGGGCCGAGAGGCCATATATTCCTGAAATAAACCGACTACTACTACAGGCCAAAAAAAAAAAAAAAAAAAAAAAAAAAAAAAGTAACTTTCTGCTGTGGGTTTACCATCATTCCTCAAAATATTTTATTTTGTGTTAATCAGAAAAAAACTAATGCATACAGGTTTAAAACAACACGAGGATGAGTAAATTATGAAAGAATTTTCATTGAACCTATAAAATTCCATCATTTTTTTATTCCTACTATGGGAGTCAATGGTCACTATCTGCTGTGGGTTTACCATCATTCCAAAAAATATTTTCTTTTTGTGTTAATCAGAAAAAAACTAATGCATAAATGTTTAAAACAACACAAGGATGAGTAAATTATGAAAGAATTTTCATTGAAACTATAAAATTCCATCATTTTTTTATTCCTACTATGGGAGTCAATGGTCACTATCTGCTGTGGGTTTACCATCATTCCTCAAAATATTTTCTTTTGTGTTAATCAGAAAAAAACTAATGCATACAGGTTTAAAACAACACAAGGATGAGTAAATTATGAAAGAATTTTCATTGAACCTATAAAAATCCATCATTTTTTTAATCCTACTATGGGAGTCAATGGTAACTTTCTGCTGTGGGTTTACCATCATTCCTCAAAATATTTTCTTTTGTGTTAATCAGACAAAAACTAATGCATACAGGTTTAAAACAACACAAGGATGAGTAAATTATGAAATAATTTTCATTTAACCTATAAAATTCCATCATTTTTTTATTCCTACTATGGGAGTCAATGGTCACTATCTGCTGTGGGTTTACCATCATTCCTCAAAATATTTTCTTTTGTGTTAATCAGAAAAAAACTAATGCATAAATGTTTAAAACAACACAAGGATGAGTAAATTATGAAAGAATTTTCATTGTACCTATAAAATTCCATCATTTTTTTATTCCTACTATGGGAGTCAATGGTCACTATCTGCTGTGGGTTTACCATCATTCCTCAAAATATTTTCTTTTGTGTTAATCAGAAAAAAACTAATGCATACAGGTTTAAAACAACACGAGGATGAGTAAATTATGAAAGAATTTTCATTGAACCTATAAAATTCCATCATTTTTTTATTCCTACTATGGGAGTCAATGGTCACTATCTGCTGTGGGTTTACCATCATTCCTCAAAATATTTTATTTTGTGTTAATCAGAAAAAAACTAATGCATACAGGTTTAAAACAACACAAGGATGAGTAAATTATGAAATAATTTTCATTTAACCTATAAAATTCCATCATTTTTTTATTCCTACTATGGGAGTCAATGGTCACTATCTGCTGTGGGTTTACCATCATTCCTCAAAATATTTTCTTTTGTGTTAATCAGAAAAAAACTAATGCATACAGGTTTAAAACAACACGAGGATGAGTAAATTATGAAAGAATTTTCATTGAACCTATAAAATTCCATCATTTTTTTATTCCTACTATGGGAGTCAATGGTCACTATCTGCTGTGGGTTTACCATCATTCCAAAAAATATTTTCTTTTTGTGTTAATCAGAAAAAAACTAATGCATAAATGCAGGGCTGGACTGGGACAAATATTCGGCCCTGGCATTTTGGCCCAAACCGGCCCACACTACATACACTGCAAAAAATGATTTTCAAGAAAAAAAATTCTTAGTATTTTTGTCTTGTTTTCAGTAAAAATATCTAAAAATTCAAAAATTAAGATGCTTTTTCTTGAAGAACAAAACGACCCAAGAAAATAAGTCTAGTTTTTGACCAAAAATATCAAATGTAAGTGATTTTGTGCATAAAACAAGCAAAACAATCTGCCAATGGGGTAAGCAAAAATTTCTTGAACATTTTTCTTAAACACTAAATGCAAGAAAAATTTGCTTACCCCATTGGCAGATTTTTTTGCTTGTTTTATGCACAAAATCACTTAAATTTAAAAATTTTGGTCTAAAAACTAGACTTATTTTCTTGGGTCATTTTGCTAATAAAGAAAAACCATCTTATTTTAAGAATGTTTAGATATTTTTACTGAAAACAAGACAAAAATACTAAGAATTTTTTTTTCTTGAAAATAATTTTTGCAGTGTATAATTACAAATACCACCCATCTTTGCATGCCTTTAAATATGTATAGCAACAGCAACAGCAACTCCAATTCCACAAGAGCACTAAACCCAATTAATAGCAGGTAGAAAAGAGTGAAAGTTGACAAACTCCTCTAGAACGTGTTATTTATTAATGCAATAAAACTGTATAATCCACACTTATGAAGCCTAAAACAAGCTTCATGCAATTGGCAAAATTTGCCATTGGATTGCTGACTTATTACAAAATACAAGTGCTGCTTACATTAATATTGAAAACTGATTATTACTTGCAGTACTTACAGGAAAGTGTTCACTACATTCACTGAACTAAACTAGTGTGATTACAGTAATAGAGATTTTTAACATTATCCGTCAAGTGTGTTGTTATACAATAAACATATCTTTTTCTGTAAGCAGATCTCCTGGATTGTTTGATTTTGCTTGAAGAGAAATGATACGTTTTGAAACAGACAATCAACGAAAAATCTACGAATCAGATACACTCGTAGCGACAGAGCAAAGAGTGCAATTATTTTATTGCAGCTTTATCAACATAATTTTGTGTTTTTGACTCAATTGCTCAATTTTATTGCAGCTTTATCAAGAGGTATCCATCTAAACTTGTGTTTTGAAAGCAGTTCTGCTTACCGCAGGCACTACACTCACTTCTCCCTCGTCTCTCTCTCCCTCTCCTCACTGACACTTTGCGTGCTGGTGCTGACAGTGCCACCACCGCCACCATCATCATCACCAGCGACGCGAGTTGAAGGTCCTGCTGCCGCAGAAAACATTTGTGTTTTTTAACACATTTTGCAGCGTCTGCCTGAAGAGCCTGCTTCTTTGTGGCGCGCAGTTTTTCTGCGCCTCCCTTGCGTTTTCTCTCTCTCTCTCTCTCTCTCTCTCTCTGTTTTGACACGTGAACTGACCGACGATGCACGCTCGCTTGCACAGAGACCAAAGCGGTGATTGGGCCAGCTTAATGTCATTAAAAAAAAATAACCAATGGGCTGCTGCTTAAATGTGAGAGGGCCGGTCTATCTAGGAAAAGAAAGGATGATGACTGTGCTGGTCAGTCATTGGGCCAGCTTAATGTCGTTTAAAAAAAAATAACCAATGGGCTGCTGCTTAAATGTCAGTGGGCCGGTCTGTCTAGAAAAAAAAGACGCTAACTGGGCTGCTCAGACAAATATAGTATGAGATGTATCGGCCCAAAAAGTACGTCGGCCCACCGGGAAACTGCCCGGTTTGCCAGATGGCCAGTCCGCCCCTGCATAAATGTTTAAAACAACACAAGGATGAGTAAATTATGAAAGAATTTTCATTTAACCTATAAAATTCCATCATTTTTTTATTCCTACTATGGGAGTCAATGGTCACTATCTGCTGTGGGTTTACCATCATTCCTCAAAATATTTTCTTTTGTGTTAATCAGAAAAAAACTAATGCATACAGGTTTAAAACAACACAAGGATGAGTAAATTATGAAAGAATTTTCATTGAACCTATAAAAATCCATAATTTTTTTAATCCTACTATGGGAGTCAATGGTAACTTTCTGCTGTGGGTTTACCATCATTCCTCAAAATATTTTCTTTTGTGTTAATCAGACAAAAACTAATGCATACAGGTTTAAAACAACACAAGGATGAGTAAATTATGAAATAATTTTCATTTAACCTATAGAATTCCATCATTTTTTTATTCCTACTATGGGAGTCAATGGTCACTATCTGCTGTGGGTTTACCATCATTCCTCAAAATATTTTCTTTTGTGTTAATCAGAAAAAAACTAATGCATAAATGTTTAAAACAACACGAGGATGAGTAAATTATGAAAGAATTTTCATTGTACCTATAAAATTCCATCATTTTTTTATTCCTACTATGGGAGTCAATGGTCACTATCTGCTGTGGGTTTACCATCATTCCTCAAAATATTTTCTTTTGTGTTAATCAGAAAAAAACTAATGCATACAGGTTTAAAACAACACGAGGATGAGTAAATTATGAAAGAATTTTCATTGAACCTATAAAATTCCATCATTTTTTTATTCCTACTATGGGAGTCAATGGTCACTATCTGCTGTGGGTTTACCATCATTCCTCAAAATATTTTCTTTTGTGTTAATCAGAAAAAAACTAATGCATACAGGTTTAAAACAACACAAGGATGAGTAAATTATGAAAGAATTTTCATTGAACCTATAAAAATCCATCATTTTTTTAATCCTACTATGGGAGTCAATGGTAACTTTCTGCTGTGGGTTTACCATCATTCCTCAAAATATTTTCTTTTGTGTTAATCAGAAAAAACTAATGCATACAGGTTTAAAACAACACAAGGATGAGTAAATTATGAAATAATTTTCATTTAACCTATAAAATTCCATCATTTTTTTATTCCTACTATGGGAGTCAATGGTCACTATCTGCTGTGGGTTTACCATCATTCCTCAAAATATTTTCTTTTGTGTTAATCAGAAAAAAACTAATGCATACAGGTTTAAAACAACACGAGGATGAGTAAATTATGAAAGAATTTTCATTGTACCTATAAAATTCCATCATTTTTTTATTCCTACTATGGGAGTCAATGGTCACTATCTGCTGTGGGTTTACCATCATTCCTCAAAATATTTTCTTTTGTGTTAATCAGAAAAAAACTAATGCATACAGGTTTAAAACAACACGAGGATGAGTAAATTATGAAAGAATTTTCATTGAACCTATAAAATTCCATCATTTTTTTATTCCTACTATGGGAGTCAATGGTCACTATCTGCTGTGGGTTTGCCATCATTCCTCAAAATATTTTCTTTTGTGTTAATCAGAAAAAAACTAATGCATACAGGTTTAAAACAACACAAGGATGAGTAAATTATGAAAGAATTTTCATTGAACCTATAAAAATCCATCATTTTTTTAATCCTACTATGGGAGTCAATGGTAACTTTCTGCTGTGGGTTTACCATCATTCCTCAAAATATTTTCTTTTGTGTTAATCAGAAAAAACTAATGCATACAGGTTTAAAACAACACAAGGATGAGTATATTATGAAATAATTTTCATTTAACCTATAAAATTCCATCATTTTTTTATTCCTACTATGGGAGTCAATGGTCACTATCTGCTGTGGGTTTACCATCATTCCTCAAAATATTTTCTTTTGTGTTAATCAGAAAAAAACTAATGCATACAGGTTTAAAACAACACGAGGATGAGTAAATTATGAAAGAATTTTCATTGTACCTATAAAATTCCATCATTTTTTTATTCCTACTATGGGAGTCAATGGTCACTATCTGCTGTGGGTTTACCATCATTCCTCAAAATATTTTCTTTTGTGTTAATCAGAAAAAAACTAATGCATACAGGTTTAAAACAACACGAGGATGAGTAAATTATGAAAGAATTTTCATTGAACCTATAAAATTCCATCATTTTTTTATTCCTACTATGGGAGTCAATGGTCACTATCTGCTGTGGGTTTACCATCATTCCTAAAAATATTTTCTTTTTGTGTTAATCAAAAAAAAACTAATGCATACAGGTTTAAAACAACACAAGGATGAGTAAATTATGAAAGAATTTTCATTGAACCTATAAAATTCCATCATTTTTTTATTCCTACTATGGGAGTCAATGGTCACTATCTGCTGTTGGGTTTACCATCATTCCTCAAAATATTTTCTTTTGTGTTAATCAGAAAAAAACTAATGCATACAGGTTTAAAACAACACAAGGATGAGAAAATTATGAAAGAATTTTCATTGAACCTATAAAATTCCATCTTTTTTTTATTCCTACTATGGGAGTCAATAGTCACTATCTGCTGTGGGTTTACCATCATTCCTCAAAATATTTTCTTTTGTGTTAATCAGAAAAAAACTAATGCATACAGGTTTAAAACAACACAAGGATGAGTAAATTATGAAAGAATTTTCATTGAACCTATAAAAATCCATCATTTTTTTAATCCTACTATGGGAGTCAATGGTAACTTTCTGCTGTGGGTTTACCATCATTCCTCAAAATATTTTATTTTGTGTTAATCAGAAAAAAACTAATGCATACAGGTTTAAAACAACACAAGGATGAGTAAATTATGAAATAATTTTCATTTAACCTATAAAATTCCATCATTTTTTTATTCCTACTATGGGAGTCAATGGTCACTATCTGCTGTGGGTTTACCATCATTCCAAAAAATATTTTCTTTTTGTGTTAATCAGAAAAAAACTAATGCATACAGGTTTAAAACAACACAAGGATGAGTAAATTATGAAAGAATTTTCATTGAACCTATTAAATTCCATCATTTTTTTATTCCTACTATGGGAGTCAATGGTCACTATCTGCTGTGGATTTACCATCATTCCTAAAAATATTTTCTTTTTGTGTTAATCAGAAAAAAACTAATGCATACAGGTTTAAAACAACACAAGGATGAGTAAATTATGAAAGAATTTTCATTGAACCTATAAAATTCCATCATTTTTTTATTCCTACTATGGGAGTCAATGGTCACTATCTGCTGTGGGTTTACCATCATTCCTCAAAATATTTTCTTTTGTGTTAATCAGAAAAAAACTAATGCATACAGGTTTAAAACAACACAAGGATGAGTAAATTATGAAAGAATTTTCATTGAACCTATAAAAATCCATCATTTTTTAATCCTACTATGGGAGTCAATGGTAACTTTCTGCTGTGGGTTTACCATCATTCCTCAAAATATTTTCTTTTGTGTAAATCAGACAAAAACTAATGCATACAGGTTTAAAACAACACAAGGATGAGTAAATTATGAAAGAATTTTCATTGAACCTATAAAAATCCATCATTTTTTTAATCCTACTATGGGAGTCAATGGTAACTTTCTGCTGTGGGTTTACCATCATTCCTCAAAATATTTTATTTTGTGTTAATCAGAAAAAAACTAATGCATACAGGTTTAAAACAACACAAGGATGAGTAAATTATGAAATAATTTTCATTTAACCTATAAAATTCCATCATTTTTTTATTCCTACTATGGGAGTCAATGGTCACTATCTGCTGTGGGTTTACCATCATTCCAAAAAATATTTTCTTTTTGTGTTAATCAGAAAAAAACTAATGCATACAGGTTTAAAACAACACAAGGATGAGTAAATTATGAAAGAATTTTCATTGAACCTATTAAATTCCATCATTTTTTTATTCCTACTGTGGGAGTCAATGGTCACTATCTGCTGTGGGTTTACCATCATTCCAAAAAATATTTTCTTTTTGTGTTAATCAGAAAAAAACTAATGCATAAATGTTTAAAACAACACGAGGATGAGTAAATTATGAAAGAATTTTCATTGAACCTATAAAAATCCATAATTTTTTTAATCCTACTATGGGAGTCAATGGTAACTTTCTGCTGTGGGTTTACCATCATTCCTCAAAATATTTTATTTTGTGTTAATCAGAAAAAAACTAATGCATACAGGTTTAAAACAACACAAGGATGAGTAAATTATGAAATAAATTTCATTTAACCTATAAAATTCCATCATTTTTTTAATCCTACTATGGGAGTCAATGGTAACTTTCTGCTGTGGGTTTACCATCATTCCTCAAAATATTTTATTTTGTGTTAATCAGAAAAAAACTAATGCATACAGGTTTAAAACAACACAAGGATGAGTAAATTATGAAATAATTTTCATTTAACCTATAAAATTCCATCATTTTTTTATTCCTACTATGGGAGTCAATGGTCACTATCTGCTGTGGGTTTACCATCATTCCAAAAAATATTTTCTTTTTGTGTTAATCAGAAAAAAAACTAATGCATACAGGTTTAAAACAACACAAGGATGAGTAAATTATGAAAGAATTTTCATTGAACCTATTAAATTCCATCATTTTTTTATTCCTACTATGGGAGTCAATGGTCACTATCTGCTTTGGGTTTACCATCATTCCAAAAAATATTTTCTTTTTGTGTTAATCAGAAAAAAACTAATGCATAAATGTTTAAAACAACACGAGGATGAGTAAATTATGAAAGAATTTTCATTGAACCTATAAAAATCCATAATTTTTTTAATCCTACTATGGGAGTCAATGGTAACTTTCTGCTGTGGGTTTACCATCATTCCTCAAAATATTTTATTTTGTGTTAATCAGAAAAAAAACTAATGCATACAGGTTTAAAACAACACAAGGATGAGTAAATTATGAAATAATTTTCATTTAACCTATAAAATTCCATCATTTTTTTATTCATACTATGGGAGTCAATGGTCACTATCTGCTGTGGGTTTACCATCATTCCAAAAAATATTTTCTTTTTGTGTTAATCAGAAAAAAACTAATGCATACAGGTTTAAAACAACACAAGGATGAGTAAATTATGAAAGAATTTTCATTGAACCTATAAAATTCCATCATTTTTTATTCCTACTATGGGAGTCAATGGTCACTATCTGCTGTGGGTTTACCATCATTCCTCAAAATATTTTCTTTTGTGTTAATCAGAAAAAAACTAATGCATACAGGTTTAAAACAACACAAGGATGAGTAAATTATGAAAGAATTTTCATTGAACCTATAAAAATCCATCATTTTTTAATCCTACTATGGGAGTCAATGGTAACTTTCTGCTGTGGGTTTACCATCATTCCTCAAAATATTTTCTTTTGTGTAAATCAGACAAAAACTAATGCATACAGGTTTAAAACAACACAAGGATGAGTAAATTATGAAAGAATTTTCATTGAACCTATAAAAATCCATCATTTTTTTAATCCTACTATGGGAGTCAATGGTAACTTTCTGCTGTGGGTTTACCATCATTCCTCAAAATATTTTATTTTGTGTTAATCAGAAAAAAACTAATGCATACAGGTTTAAAACAACACAAGGATGAGTAAATTATTAAATAATTTTCATTTAACCTATAAAATTCCATCATTTTTTTATTCCTACTATGGGAGTCAATGGTCACTATCTGCTGTGGGTTTACCATCATTCCAAAAAATATTTTCTTTTTGTGTTAATCAGAAAAAAACTAATGCATACAGGTTTAAAACAACACAAGGATGAGTAAATTATGAAAGAATTTTCATTGAACCTATTAAATTCCATCATTTTTTTATTCCTACTGTGGGAGTCAATGGTCACTATCTGCTGTGGGTTTACCATCATTCCAAAAAATATTTTCTTTTTGTGTTAATCAGAAAAAAACTAATGCATAAATGTTTAAAACAACACGAGGATGAGTAAATTATGAAAGAATTTTCATTGAACCTATAAAAATCCATAATTTTTTTAATCCTACTATGGGAGTCAATGGTAACTTTCTGCTGTGGGTTTACCATCATTCCTCAAAATATTTTATTTTGTGTTAATCAGAAAAAAACTAATGCATACAGGTTTAAAACAACACAAGGATGAGTAAATTATGAAATAAATTTCATTTAACCTATAAAAGTCCATCATTTTTTTATTCATACTATGGGAGTCAATGGTCACTATCTGCTGTGGGTTTACCATCATTCCTCAAAATATTTTCTTTTGTGTTAATCAGAAAAAAACTAATGCATAAATGTTTAAAACAACACGAGGATGAGTAAATTATGAAAGAATTTTCATTGAACCTATAAAATTCCATCATTTTTTTATTCCTACTATGGGAGTCAATGGTCACTATCTGCTGTGGGTTTACCATCATTCCTCAAAATATTTTCTTTTGTGTTAATCAGAAAAAAACTAATGCATACAGGTTTAAAACAACACGAGGATGAGTAAATTATGAAAGAATTTTCATTGAACTTATAAAATTCCATCATTTTTTTATTCCTACTATGGGAGTCAATGGTCACTATCTGCTGTGGGTTTACCATCATTCCTCAAAATATTTTCTTTTGTGTTAATCAGAAAAAACTAATGTATAAAGGTTTAAAATAACACAAGGATGTTATTTTAACATCCTTGTGTTAAAATAATTTATTTTTTGTGTTAAAATAACATCCTTTTTTTATTCCTACTATGGGAGTCAATGGTCACTATCTGCTGTGGGTTTACCATCATTCCTCAAAATATTTTCTTTTGTGTTAATCAGAAAAAACTAATGTATAAAGGTTTAAAATAACACAAGGATGAGTAAATTATGAAAGAATTTTCATTGAACCTATAAAAATCCATCATTTTTTTAATCCTACTATGGGAGTCAATGGTAACTTTCTGCTGTGGGTTTACCATCATTCCTCAAAATATTTTCTTTTGTGTTAATCAGACAAAAACTAATGCATACAGGTTTAAAACAACACAAGGATGAGTAAATTATGAAATAATTTTCATTTAACCTATAAAATTCCATCATTTTTTTATTCCTACTATGGGAGTCAATGGTCACTATCTGCTGTGGGTTTACCATCATTCCTCAAAATATTTTCTTTTGTGTTAATCAGAAAAAAACTAATGCATAAATGTTTAAAACAACACAAGGATGAGTAAATTATGAAAGAATTTTCATTGTACCTATAAAATTCCATCATTTTTTTATTCCTACTATGGGAGTCAATGGTCACTATCTGCTGTGGGTTTACCATCATTCCTCAAAATATTTTCTTTTGTGTTAATCAGAAAAAAACTAATGCATACAGGTTTAAAACAACACGAGGATGAGTAAATTATGAAAGAATTTTCATTGAACCTATAAAATTCCATCATTTTTTTATTCCTACTATGGGAGTCAATGGTCACTATCTGCTGTGGGTTTACCATCATTCCTCAAAATATTTTATTTTGTGTTAATCAGAAAAAAACTAATGCATACAGGTTTAAAACAACACAAGGATGAGTAAATTATGAAATAATTTTCATTTAACCTATAAAATTCCATCATTTTTTTATTCCTACTATGGGAGTCAATGGTCACTATCTGCTGTGGGTTTACCATCATTCCTCAAAATATTTTCTTTTGTGTTAATCAGAAAAAAACTAATGCATACAGGTTTAAAACAACACGAGGATGAGTAAATTATGAAAGAATTTTCATTGAACCTATAAAATTCCATCATTTTTTTATTCCTACTATGGGAGTCAATGGTCACTATCTGCTGTGGGTTTACCATCATTCCAAAAAATATTTTCTTTTTGTGTTAATCAGAAAAAAACTAATGCATAAATGTTTAAAACAACACAAGGATGAGTAAATTATGAAAGAATTTTCATTTAACCTATAAAATTCCATCATTTTTTTATTCCTACTATGGGAGTCAATGGTCACTATCTGCTGTGGGTTTACCATCATTCCTCAAAATATTTTCTTTTGTGTTAATCAGAAAAAAACTAATGTATACAGGTTTAAAATAACACAAGGATGAGTAAATTATGAAAGAATTTTCATTGAACCTATAAAATTCCATCATTTTTTTATTCCTACTATGGGAGTCAATGGTCACTATCTGCTGTGGGTTTACCATCATTCCTCAAAATATTTTCTTTTGTGTTAATCAGAAAAAAACTAATGCATACAGGTTTAAAACAACACGAGGATGAGTAAATTATGAAAGAATTTTCATTGAACCTATAAAATTCCATCATTTTTTTATTCCTACTATGGGAGTCAATGGTCACTATCTGCTGTGGGTTTACCATCATTCCTCAAAATATTTTCTTTTGTGTTAATCAGAAAAAAACTAATGCATACAGGTTTAAAACAACACAAGGATGAGTAAATTATGAAAGAATTTTCATTGAACCTATAAAAATCCATCATTTTTTTAATCCTACTATGGGAGTCAATGGTAACTTTCTGCTGTGGGTTTACCATCATTCCTCAAAATATTTTCTTTTGTGTTAATCAGAAAAAACTAATGCATACAGGTTTAAAACAACACAAGGATGAGTAAATTATGAAATAATTTTCATTTAACCTATAAAATTCCATCATTTTTTTATTCCTACTATGGGAGTCAATGGTCACTATCTGCTGTGGGTTTACCATCATTCCTCAAAATATTTTCTTTTGTGTTAATCAGAAAAAAACTAATGCATACAGGTTTAAAACAACACGAGGATGAGTAAATTATGAAAGAATTTTCATTGTACCTATAAAATTCCATCATTTTTTTATTCCTACTATGGGAGTCAATGGTCACTATCTGCTGTGGGTTTACCATCATTCCTCAAAATATTTTCTTTTGTGTTAATCAGAAAAAAACTAATGCATACAGGTTTAAAACAACACGAGGATGAGTAAATTATGAAAGAATTTTCATTGAACCTATAAAATTCCATCATTTTTTTATTCCTACTATGGTAGTCAATGGTCACTATCTGCTGTGGGTTTACCATCATTCCAAAAAATATTTTCTTTTTGTGTTAATAAAAAAAAAACTAATGCATACAGGTTTAAAACAACACAAGGATGAGTAAATTATGAAAGAATTTTCATTGAACCTATAAAATTCCATCATTTTTTTATTCCTACTATGGGAGTCAATGGTCACTATCTGCTGTTGGGTTTACCATCATTCCTCAAAATATTTTCTTTTGTGTTAATCAGAAAAAAACTAATGCATACAGGTTTAAAACAACACAAGGATGAGAAAATTATGAAAGAATTTTCATTGAACCTATAAAATTCCATCTTTTTTTATTCCTACTATGGGAGTCAATAGTCACTATCTGCTGTGGGTTTACCATCATTCCTCAAAATATTTTCTTTTGTGTTAATCAGAAAAAAACTAATGCATACAGGTTTAAAACAACACAAGGATGAGTAAATTATGAAAGAATTTTCATTGAACCTATAAAAATCCATCATTTTTTTAATCCTACTATGGGAGTCAATGGTAACTTTCTGCTGTGGGTTTACCATCATTCCTCAAAATATTTTATTTTGTGTTAATCAGAAAAAAACTAATGCATACAGGTTTAAAACAACACAAGGATGAGTAAATTATGAAATAATTTTCATTTAACCTATAAAATTCCATCATTTTTTTATTCCTACTATGGGAGTCAATGGTCACTATCTGCTGTGGGTTTACCATCATTCCAAAAAATATTTTCTTTTTGTGTTAATCAGAAAAAAACTAATGCATACAGGTTTAAAACAACACAAGGATGAGTAAATTATGAAAGAATTTTCATTGAACCTATTAAATTCCATCATTTTTGTATTCCTACTATGGGAGTCAATGGTCACTATCTGCTGTGGGTTTACCATCATTCCAAAAAATATTTTCTTTTTGTGTTAATCAGAAAAAAACTAATGCATAAATGTTTAAAACAACACGAGGATGAGTAAATTATGAAAGAATTTTCATTGAACCTATAAAAATCCATAATTTTTTTAATCCTACTATGGGAGTCAATGGTAACTTTCTGCTGTGGGTTTACCATCATTCCTCAAAATATTTTATTTTGTGTTAATCAGAAAAAAACTAATGCATACAGGTTTAAAACAACACAAGGATGAGTAAATTATGAAAGAATTTTCATTGAACCTATAAAAATCCATCATTTTTTTAATCCTACTATGGGAGTCAATGGTAACTTTCTGCTGTGGGTTTACCATCATTCCTCAAAATATTTTCTTTTGTGTTAATCAGAAAAAACTAATGCATACAGGTTTAAAACAACACAAGGATGAGTAAATTATGAAATAATTTTCATTTAACCTATAAAATTCCATCATTTTTTTATTCCTACTATGGGAGTCAATGGTCACTATCTGCTGTGGGTTTACCATCATTCCTCAAAATATTTTCTTTTGTGTTAATCAGAAAAAAACTAATGCATACAGGTTTAAAACAACACGAGGATGAGTAAATTATGAAAGAATTTTCATTGTACCTATAAAATTCCATCATTTTTTTATTCCTACTATGGGAGTCAATGGTCACTATCTGCTGTGGGTTTACCATCATTCCTCAAAATATTTTCTTTTGTGTTAATCAGAAAAAAACTAATGCATACAGGTTTAAAACAACACGAGGATGAGTAAATTATGAAAGAATTTTCATTGAACCTATAAAATTCCATCATTTTTTTATTCCTACTATGGGAGTCAATGGTCACTATCTGCTGTGGGTTTACCATCATTCCTAAAAATATTTTCTTTTTGTGTTAATCAAAAAAAAACTAATGCATACAGGTTTAAAACAACACAAGGATGAGTAAATTATGAAAGAATTTTCATTGAACCTATAAAATTCCATCATTTTTTTATTCCTACTATGGGAGTCAATGGTCACTATCTGCTGTTGGGTTTACCATCATTCCTCAAAATATTTTCTTTTGTGTTAATCAGAAAAAAACTAATGCATACAGGTTTAAAACAACACAAGGATGAGAAAATTATGAAAGAATTTTCATTGAACCTATAAAATTCCATCTTTTTTTTATTCCTACTATGGGAGTCAATAGTCACTATCTGCTGTGGGTTTACCATCATTCCTCAAAATATTTTCTTTTGTGTTAATCAGAAAAAAACTAATGCATACAGTTTAAAACAACACAAGGATGAGTAAATTATGATAGAATTTTCATTGAACCTATAAAAATCCATCATTTTTTTAATCCTACTATGGGAGTCAATGGTAACTTTCTGCTGTGGGTTTACCATCATTCCTCAAAATATTTTATTTTGTGTTAATCAGAAAAAAACTAATGCATACAGGTTTAAAACAACACAAGGATGAGTAAATTATGAAATAATTTTCATTTAACCTATAAAATTCCATCATTTTTTTATTCCTACTATGGGAGTCAATGGTCACTATCTGCTGTGGGTTTACCATCATTCCAAAAAATATTTTCTTTTTGTGTTAATCAGAAAAAAACTAATGCATACAGGTTTAAAACAACACAAGGATGAGTAAATTATGAAAGAATTTTCATTGAACCTATTAAATTCCATCATTTTTTTATTCCTACTATGGGAGTCAATGGTCACTATCTGCTGTGGGTTTACCATCATTCCAAAAAATATTTTCTTTTTGTGTTAATCAGAAAAAAACTAATGCATAAATGTTTAAAACAACTCGAGGATGAGTAAATTATGAAAGAATTTTCATTGAACCTATAAAAATCCATAATTTTTTTAATCCTACTATGGGAGTCAATGGTAACTTTCTGCTGTGGGTTTACCATCATTCCTCAAAATATTTTATTTTGTGTTAATCAGAAAAAAACTAATGCATACAGGTTTAAAACAACACAAGGATGAGTAAATTATGAAATAATTTTCATTTAACCTATAAAATTCCATCATTTTTTTATTCATACTATGGGAGTCAATGGTCACTATCTGCTGTGGGTTTACCATCATTCCAAAAAATATTTTCTTTTTGTGTTAATCAGAAAAAAACTAATGCATACAGGTTTAAAACAACACAAGGATGAGTAAATTATGAAAGAATTTTCATTGAACCTATAAAATTCCATCATTTTTTATTCCTACTATGGGAGTCAATGGTCACTATCTGCTGTGGGTTTACCATCATTCCTCAAAATATTTTCTTTTGTGTTAATCAGAAAAAAACTAATGCATACAGGTTTAAAACAACACAAGGATGAGTAAATTACGAAAGAATTTTCATTGAACCTATAAAAATCCATCATTTTTTAATCCTACTATGGGAGTCAATGGTAACTTTCTGCTGTGGGTTTACCATCATTCCTCAAAATATTTTCTTTTGTGTAAATCAGACAAAAACTAATGCATACAGGTTTAAAACAACACAAGGATGAGTAAATTATGAAAGAATTTTCATTGAACCTATAAAAATCCATCATTTTTTTAATCCTACTATGGGAGTCAATGGTAACTTTCTGCTGTGGGTTTACCATCATTCCTCAAAATATTTTATTTTGTGTTAATCAGAAAAAAACTAATGCATACAGGTTTAAAACAACACAAGGATGAGTAAATTATGAAATAATTTTCATTTAACCTATAAAATTCCATCATTTTTTTATTCCTACTATGGGAGTCAATGGTCACTATCTGCTGTGGGTTTACCATCATTCCAAAAAATATTTTCTTTTTGTGTTAATTAGAAAAAAACTAATGCATACAGGTTTAAAACAACACAAGGATGAGTAAATTATGAAAGAATTTTCATTGAACCTATTAAATTCCATCATTTTTTTATTCCTACTGTGGGAGTCAATGGTCACTATCTGCTGTGGGTTTACCATCATTCCAAAAAATATTTTCTTTTTGTGTTAATCAGAAAAAAACTAATGCATAAATGTTTAAAACAACACGAGGATGAGTAAATTATGAAAGAATTTTCATTGAACCTATAAAAATCCATAATTTTTTTAATCCTACTATGGGAGTCAATGGTAACTTTCTGCTGTGGGTTTACCATCATTCCTCAAAATATTTTATTTTGTGTTAATCAGAAAAAAACTAATGCATACAGGTTTAAAACAACACAAGGATGAGTAAATTATGAAATAAATTTCATTTAACCTATAAAATTCCATCATTTTTTTATTCATACTATGGGAGTCAATGGTCACTATCTGCTGTGGGTTTACCATCATTCCTCAAAATATTTTCTTTTGTGTTAATCAGAAAAAAACTAATGCATAAATGTTTAAAACAACACAAGGATGAGTAAATTATGAAAGAATTTTCATTGAACCTATAAAATTCCATCATTTTTTTATTCCTACTATGGGAGTCAATGGTCACTATCTGCTGTGGGTTTACCATCATTCCTCAAAATATTTTCTTTTGTGTTAATCAGAAAAAAACTAATGCATACAGGTTTAAAACAACACGAGGATGAGTAAATTATGAAAGAATTTTCATTGAACTTATAAAATTCCATCATTTTTTTATTCCTACTATGGGAGTCAATGGTCACTATCTGCTGTGGGTTTACCATCATTCCTCAAAATATTTTCTTTTGTGTTAATCAGAAAAAACTAATGTATAAAGGTTTAAAATAACACAAGGATGTTATTTTAACATCCTTGTGTTAAAATAATTTATTTTTTGTGTTAAAATAACATCCTTTTTTTATTCCTACTATGGGAGTCAATGGTCACTATCTGCTGTGGGTTTACCATCATTCCTCAAAATATTTTCTTTTGTGTTAATCAGAAAAAACTAATGTATAAAGGTTTAAAATAACACAAGGATGAGTAAATTATGAAAGAATTTTCATTGAACCTATAAAATTCCATCATTTTTTTATTCTTACTATGGGAGTCAATGGTCACTATCTGCTGTGGGTTTACTTTCATTCCTCAAAATATTTTCTTTTGTGTTAATCAGAAAAAAACTAATGCATAAATGTTTAAAACAACACGAGGATGAGTAAATTATGAAAGAATTTTCATTGAACCTATAAAATTCCATCATTTTTTTATTCCTACTATGGGAGTCAATGGTCACTATCTGCTGTGGGTTTACCATCATTCCTCAAAATATTTTATTTTGTGTTAATCAGAAAAAAACTAATGCATACAGGTTTAAAACAACACGAGGATGAGTAAATTATGAAAGAATTTTCATTGAACCTATAAAATTCCATCATTTTTTTATTCCTACTATGGGAGTCAATGGTCACTATCTGCTGTGGGTTTACCATCATTCCTAAAAATATTTTCTTTTTGTGTTAATCAAAAAAAAACTAATGCATACAGGTTTAAAACAACACAAGGATGAGTAAATTATGAAAGAATTTTCATTGAACCTATAAAATTCCATCATTTTTTATTCCTACTATGGGAGTCAATGGTCACTATCTGCTGTGGGTTTACCATCATTCCTCAAAATATTTTCTTTTGTGTTAATCAGAAAAAAACTAATGCATACAGGTTTAAAACAACACAAGGATGAGTAAATTATGAAAGAATTTTCATTGAACCTATAAAAATCCATCATTTTTTAATCCTACTATGGGAGTCAATGGTAACTTTCTGCTGTGGGTTTACCATCATTCCTCAAAATATTTTCTTTTGTGTAAATCAGACAAAAACTAATGCATACAGGTTTAAAACAACACAAGGATGAGTAAATTATGAAAGAATTTTCATTGAACCTATAAAAATCCATCATTTTTTTAATCCTACTATGGGAGTCAATGGTAACTTTCTGCTGTGGGTTTACCATCATTCCTCAAAATATTTTATTTTGTGTTAATCAGAAAAAAACTAATGCATACAGGTTTAAAACAACACAAGGATGAGTAAATTATGAAATAATTTTCATTTAACCTATAAAATTCCATCATTTTTTTATTCCTACTATGGGAGTCAATGGTCACTATCTGCTGTGGGTTTACCATCATTCCAAAAAATATTTTCTTTTTGTGTTAATCAGAAAAAAACTAATGCATACAGGTTTAAAACAACACAAGGATGAGTAAATTATGAAAGAATTTTCATTGAACCTATTAAATTCCATCATTTTTTTATTCCTACTGTGGGAGTCAATGGTCACTATCTGCTGTGGGTTTACCATCATTCCAAAAAATATTTTCTTTTTGTGTTAATCAGAAAAAAACTAATGCATAAATGTTTAAAACAACACGAGGATGAGTAAATTATGAAAGAATTTTCATTGAACCTATAAAAATCCATAATTTTTTTAATCCTACTATGGGAGTCAATGGTAACTTTCTGCTGTGGGTTTACCATCATTCCTCAAAATATTTTATTTTGTGTTAATCAGAAAAAAACTAATGCATACAGGTTTAAAACAACACAAGGATGAGTAAATTATGAAATAAATTTCATTTAACCTATAAAATTCCATCATTTTTTTATTCATACTATGGGAGTCAATGGTCACTATCTGCTGTGGGTTTACCATCATTCCTCAAAATATTTTCTTTTGTGTTAATCAGAAAAAAACTAATGCATAAATGTTTAAAACAACACGAGGATGAGTAAATTATGAAAGAATTTTCATTGAACCTATAAAATTCCATCATTTTTTTATTCCTACTATGGGAGTCAATGGTCACTATCTGCTGTGGGTTTACCATCATTCCTCAAAATATTTTCTTTTGTGTTAATCAGAAAAAAACTAATGCATACAGGTTTAAAACAACACGAGGATGAGTAAATTATGAAAGAATTTTCATTGAACTTATAAAATTCCATCATTTTTTTATTCCTACTATGGGAGTCAATGGTCACTATCTGCTGTGGGTTTACCATCATTCCTCAAAATATTTTCTTTTGTGTTAATCAGAAAAAAACTAATGCATACAGGTTTAAAACAACACGAGGATGAGTAAATTATGAAAGAATTTTCATTGAACCTATAAAATTCCATCATTTTTTTATTCCTACTATGGGAGTCAATGGTCACTATCTGCTGTGGGTTTACCATCATTCCTAAAAATATTTTCTTTTTGTGTTAATCAAAAAAAAACTAATGCATACAGGTTTAAAACAACACAAGGATGAGTAAATTATGAAAGAATTTTCATTGAACCTATAAAATTCCATCATTTTTTTATTCCTACTATGGGAGTCAATGGTCACTATCTGCTGTTGGGTTTACCATCATTCCTCAAAATATTTTCTTTTGTGTTAATCAGAAAAAAACTAATGCATACAGGTTTAAAACAACACAAGGATGAGAAAATTATGAAAGAATTTTCATTGAACCTATAAAATTCCATCTTTTTTTTATTCCTACTTTGGGAGTCAATAGTCACTATCTGCTGTGGGTTTACCATCATTCCTCAAAATATTTTCTTTTGTGTTAATCAGAAAAAAACTAATGCATACAGGTTTAAAACAACACAAGGATGAGTAAATTATGAAAGAATTTTCATTGAACCTATAAAAATCCATCATTTTTTTAATCCTACTATGGGAGTCAATGGTAACTTTCTGCTGTGGGTTTACCATCATTCCTCAAAATATTTTATTTTGTGTTAATCAGAAAAAAACTAATGCATACAGGTTTAAAACAACACAAGGATGAGTAAATTATGAAATAATTTTCATTTAACCTATAAAATTCCATCATTTTTTTATTCCTACTATGGGAGTCAATGGTCACTATCTGCTGTGGGTTTACCATCATTCCAAAAAATATTTTCTTTTTGTGTTAATCAGAAAAAAACTAATGCATACAGGTTTAAAACAACACAAGGATGAGTAAATTATGAAAGAATTTTCATTGAACCTATTAAATTCCATCATTTTTTTATTCCTACTATGGGAGTCAATGGTCACTATCTGCTGTGGGTTTACCATCATTCCAAAAAATATTTTCTTTTTGTGTTAATCAGAAAAAAACTAATGCATAAATGTTTAAAACAACACGAGGATGAGTAAATTATGAAAGAATTTTCATTGAACCTATAAAAATCCATCATTTTTTAATCCTACTATGGGAGTCAATGGTAACTTTCTGCTGTGGGTTTACCATCATTCCTCAAAATATTTTCTTTTGTGTAAATCAGACAAAAACTAATGCATACAGGTTTAAAACAACACAAGGATGAGTAAATTATGAAAGAATTTTCATTGAACCTATAAAAATCCATCATTTTTTTAATCCTACTATGGGAGTCAATGGTAACTTTCTGCTGTGGGTTTACCATCATTCCTCAAAATATTTTATTTTGTGTTAATCAGAAAAAAACTAATGCATACAGGTTTAAAACAACACAAGGATGAGTAAATTATGAAATAATTTTCATTTAACCTATAAAATTCCATCATTTTTTTATTCCTACTATGGGAGTCAATGGTCACTATCTGCTGTGGGTTTACCATCATTCCAAAAAATATTTTCTTTTTGTGTTAATCAGAAAAAAACTAATGCATACAGGTTTAAAACAACACAAGGATGAGTAAATTATGAAAGAATTTTCATTGAACCTATTAAATTCCATCATTTTTTTTATTCCTACTGTGGGAGTCAATGGTCACTATCTGCTGTGGGTTTACCATCATTCCAAAAAATATTTTCTTTTTGTGTTAATCAGAAAAAAACTAATGCATAAATGTTTAAAACAACACGAGGATGAGTAAATTATGAAAGAATTTTCATTGAACCTATAAAAATCCATAATTTTTTTAATCCTACTATGGGAGTCAATGGTAACTTTCTGCTGTGGGTTTACCATCATTCCTCAAAATATTTTATTTTGTGTTAATCAGAAAAAAACTAATGCATACAGGTTTAAAACAACACAAGGATGAGTAAATTATGAAATAAATTTCATTTAACCTATAAAATTCCATCATTTTTTTATTCATACTATGGGAGTCAATGGTCACTATCTGCTGTGGGTTTACCATCATTCCTCAAAATATTTTCTTTTGTGTTAATCAGAAAAAAACTAATGCATAAATGTTTAAAACAACACGAGGATGAGTAAATTATGAAAGAATTTTCATTGAACCTATAAAATTCCATCATTTTTTTATTCCTACTATGGGAGTCAATGGTCACTATCTGCTGTGGGTTTACCATCATTCCTCAAAATATTTTCTTTTGTGTTAATCAGAAAAAAACTAATGCATACAGGTTTAAAACAACACGAGGATGAGTAAATTATGAAAGAATTTTCATTGAACTTATAAAATTCCATCATTTTTTTATTCCTACTATGGGAGTCAATGGTCACTATCTGCTGTGGGTTTACCATCATTCCTCAAAATATTTTCTTTTGTGTTAATCAGAAAAAACTAATGTATAAAGGTTTAAAATAACACAAGGATGTTATTTTAACATCCTTGTGTTAAAATAATTTATTTTTTGTGTTAAAATAACATCCCTTTTTTATTCCTACTATGGGAGTCAATGGTCACTATCTGCTGTGGGTTTACCATCATTCCTCAAAATATTTTCTTTTGTGTTAATCAGAAAAAAACTAATGCATACAGGTTTAAAACAACACGAGGATGAGTAAATTATGAAAGAATTTTCATTGAACCTATAAAATTCCATCATTTTTTTATTCCTACTATGGGAGTCAATGGTCACTATCTGCTGTGGGTTTACCATCATTCCTAAAAATATTTTCTTTTTGTGTTAATCAAAAAAAAACTAATGCATACAGGTTTAAAACAACACAAGGATGAGTAAATTATGAAAGAATTTTCATTGAACCTATAAAATTCCATCATTTTTTTATTCCTACTATGGGAGTCAATGGTCACTATCTGCTGTTGGGTTTACCATCATTCCTCAAAATATTTTCTTTTGTGTTAATCAGAAAAAAACTAATGCATACAGGTTTAAAACAACACAAGGATGAGAAAATTATGAAAGAATTTTCATTGAACCTATAAAATTCCATCTTTTTTTTATTCCTACTATGGGAGTCAATAGTCACTATCTGCTGTGGGTTTACCATCATTCCTCAAAATATTTTCTTTTGTGTTAATCAGAAAAAAACTAATGCATACAGGTTTAAAACAACACAAGGATGAGTAAATTATGAAAGAATTTTCATTGAACCTATAAAAATCCATCATTTTTTTAATCCTACTATGGTAGTCAATGGTAACTTTCTGCTGTGGGTTTACCATCATTCCTCAAAATATTTTATTTTGTGTTAATCAGAAAAAAACTAATGCATACAGGTTTAAAACAACACAAGGATGAGTAAATTATGAAATAATTTTCATTTAACCTATAAAATTCCATCATTTTTTTATTCCTACTATGGGAGTCAATGGTCACTATCTGCTGTGGGTTTACCATCATTCCAAAAAATATTTTCTTTTTGTGTTAATCAGAAAAAAACTAATGCATACAGGTTTAAAACAACACAAGGATGAGTAAATTATGAAAGAATTTTCATTGAACCTATTAAATTCCATCATTTTTTTATTCCTACTATGGGAGTCAATGGTCACTATCTGCTGTGGGTTTACCATCATTCCAAAAAATATTTTCTTTTTGTGTTAATCAGAAAAAAACTAATGCATAAATGTTTAAAACAACACGAGGATGAGTAAATTATGAAAGAATTTTCATTGAACCTATAAAAATCCATAATTTTTTTAATCCTACTATGGGAGTCAATGGTAACTTTCTGCTGTGGGTTTACCATCATTCCTCAAAATATTTTCTTTTGTGTAAATCAGACAAAAACTAATGCATACAGGTTTAAAACAACACAAGGATGAGTAAATTATGAAATAATTTTCATTTAACATATAAAATTCCATCATTTTTTTATTCATACTATGGGAGTCAATGGTCACTATCTGCTGTGGGTTAACCATCGTTCCTCAAAATATTTTCTTTTGTGTTAATCAGAAAAAAACTAATGCATACAGGTTTAAAACAACACGAGGATGAGTAAATTATGAAAGAATTTTATTTGAACCTATAAAATTCCATCATTTTTTTATTCCTACTATGGGAGTCAATGGTCACTATCTGCTGTGGGTTTACCATCATTCCTCAAAATATTTTCTTTTGTGTTAATCAGAAAAAAACTAATGCATACAGGTTTAAAACAACACAAGGATGAGTAAATTATGAAAGAATTTTCATTGAACCTATAAAAATCCATCATTTTTTTAATCCTACTATGGGAGTCAATGGTAACTTTCTGCTGTGGGTTTACCATCATTCCTCAAAATATTTTCTTTTGTGTAAATCAGACAAAAACTAATGCATACAGGTTTAAAACAACACAAGGATGAGTAAATTATGAAATAATTTTCATTTAACATATAAAATTCCATCATTTTTTTACTCCTACTATGGGAGTCAATGGTCACTATCTGCTGTGGGGGTACCATCATTCCTCAAAATATTTTCTTTTGTGTTAATCAGAAAAAAACTAATGCATAAATGTTTAAAACAACACGAGGATTAGTAAATTATGAAAGAATTTTCATTGAACTTATAAAATTCCATCATTTTTTTATTCCTACTATGGGAGTCAATGGTCACTATCTGCTGTGGGTTTACCATCATTCCTCAAAATATTTTCTTTTTTGTTAATCAGAAAAAACTAATGTATACAGGTTTAAAATAACACAAGGATGAGTAAATTATGAAAGAATTTTCATTGAACCTATAAAATTCCATCATTTTTTTATTCCTACTATGGGAGTCAATGGTCACTATCTGCTGTGGGTTTACCATCATTCCAAAAAATATTTTCTTTTTGTGTTAATCAGAAAAAAACTAATGCATACAGGTTTAAAACAACACAAGGATGAGTAAATTATGAAAGAATTTTCATTGAACCTATAAAATTCCATCATTTTTTTATTCCTACTATGGGAGTCAATGGTCACTATCTGCTGTGGGTTTACCATCATTCCTCAAAATATTTTCTTTTGTGTTAATCAGAAAAAACTAATATATACAGGTTTAAAATAACACAAGGATGAGTAAATTATGAAAGAATTTTCATTGAACCTATAAAATTCCATCATTTTTTTATTCTTACTATGGGAGTCAATGGTCACTATCTGCTGTGGGTTTACTATCATTCCTCAAAATATTTTCTTTTGTGTTAATCAGAAAAAAACTAATGCATAAATGTTTAAAACAACACGAGGATGAGTAAATTATGAAAGAATTTTCATTGAACCTATAAAATTCCATCATTTTTTTATTCCTACTATGGGAGTCAATGGTCACTATCTGCTGTGGGTTTACCATCATTCCTCAAAATATTTTCTTTGGTGTTAATCAGAAAAAAACTAATGCATACAGGTTTAAAACAACACGAGGATGAGTAAATTATGAAAGAATTTTCATTGAACTTATAAAATTCCATCATTTTTTTATTCCTACTATGGGAGTCAATGGTCACTATCTGCTGTGGGTTTACCATCATTCCTCAAAATATTTTCTTTTGTGTTAATCAGAAAAAACTAATGTATAAAGGTTTAAAATAACACAAGGATGTTATTTTAACATCCTTGTGTTAAAATAATTTATTTTTTGTGTTAAAATAACATCATTTTTTTATTCCTACTATGGGAGTCAATGGTCACTATCTGCTGTGGGTTTACCATCATTCCTCAAAATATTTTCTTTTGTGTTAATCAGAAAAAACTAATGTATAAAGGTTTAAAATAACACAAGGATGAGTAAATTATGAAAGAATTTTCATTGAACCTATAAAATTCCATCATTTTTTTATTCTTACTATGGGAGTCAATGGTCACTATCTGCTGTGGGTTTACTATCATTCCTCAAAATATTTTCTTTTGTGTTAATCAGAAAAAAACTAATGCATAAATGTTTAAAACAACAAGAGGATGAGTAAATTATGAAAGAATTTTCATTGAACCTATAAAATTCCATCATTTTTTTATTCCTACTATGGGAGTCAATGGTCACTATCTGCTGTGGGTTTACCATCATTCCTAAAAATATTTTCTTTTTGTGTTAATCAGAAAAAAACTAATGCATACAGGTTTAAAACAACACAAGGATGAGTAAATTATGAAAGAATTTTCATTGAACCTATACAATTCCATCATTTTTTTATTCCTACTATGGGAGTCAATGGTCACTATCTGCTGTGGGTTTACCATCATTCCTCAAAATATTTTCTTTTGTGTTAATCAGAAAAAAACTAATGCATACAGGTTTAAAACAACACGAGGATGAGTAAATTATGAAAGAATTTTCATTGAACTTATAAAATTCCATCATTTTTTTATTCCTACTATGGGAGTCAATGGTCACTATCTGCTGTGGGTTTACCATCATTCCTCAAAATATTTTCTTTTGTGTTAATCAGAAAAAACTAATGTATAAAGGTTTAAAATAACACAAGGATGTTATTTTAACATCCTTGTGTTAAAATAATTTATTTTTTGTGTTAAAATAACATCCTTTTTTTATTCCTACTATGGGAGTCAATGGTCACTATCTGCTGTGGGTTTACCATCATTCCTCAAAATATTTTCTTTTGTGTTAATCAGAAAAAACTAATGTATAAAGGTTTAAAATAACACAAGGATGAGTAAATTATGAAAGAATTTTCATTGAACCTATAAAATTCCATCATTTTTTTATTCTTACTATGGGAGTCAATGGTCACTATCTGCTGTGGGTTTACTTTCATTCCTCAAAATATTTTCTTTTGTGTTAATCAGAAAAAAACTAATGCATAAATGTTTAAAACAACACGAGGATGAGTAAATTATGAAAGAATTTTCATTGAACCTATAAAATTCCATCATTTTTTTATTCCTACTATGGGAGTCAATGGTCACTATCTGCTGTGGGTTTATCATCATTCCTAAAAATATTTTCTTTTTGTGTTAATCAGAAAAAAACTAATGCATACAGGTTTAAAACAACACAAGGATGAGTAAATTATGAAAGAATTTTCATTGAACCTATACAATTCCATCATTTTTTTATTCCTACTATGGGAGTCAATGGTCACTATCTGCTGTGGGTTTACCATCATTCCTCAAAATATTTTCTTTTGTGTTAATCAGAAAAAAACTAATGCATACAGGTTTAAAACAACACAAGGATGAGTAAATTATGAAAGAATTTTCATTGAACCTATAAAAATCCATCATTTTTTTAATCCTACTATGGGAGTCAATGGTAACTTTCTGCTGTGGGTTTACCATCATTCCTCAAAATATTTTATTTTGTGTTAATCAGAAAAAAACTAATGCATACAGGTTTAAAACAACACAAGGATGAGTAAATTATGAAATAATTTTCATTTAACCTATAAAATTCCATCATTTTTTTATTCCTACTATGGGAGTCAATGGTCACTATCTGCTGTGGGTTTACCATCATTCCTCAAAATATTTTCTTTTGTGTTAATCAGAAAAAAACTAATGCATACAGGTTTAAAACAACACGAGGATGAGTAAATTATGAAAGAATTTTCATTGAACCTATAAAATTCCATCATTTTTTTATTCCTACTATGGGAGTCAATGGTCACTATCTGCTGTGGGTTTACCATCATTCCAAAAAATATTTTCTTTTTGTGTTAATCAGAAAAAAACTAATGCATAAATGTTTAAAACAACACAAGGATGAGTAAATTATGAAAGAATTTTCATTGAAACTATAAAATTCCATCATTTTTTTATTCCTACTATGGGAGTCAATGGTCACTATCTGCTGTGGGTTTACCATCATTCCTCAAAATATTTTCTTTTGTGTTAATCAGAAAAAAACTAATGCATACAGGTTTAAAACAACACAAGGATGAGTAAATTATGAAAGAATTTTCATTGAACCTATAAAAATCCATCATTTTTTTAATCCTACTATGGGAGTCAATGGTCACTATCTGCTGTGGGTTTACCATCATTCCTCAAAATATTTTCTTTTGTGTTAACCAGAAAAAAACTAATGCATAAATGTTTAAAACAACACGAGGATGAGTAAATTATGAAAGAATTTTCATTGTACCTATAAAATTCCATCATTTTTTTATTCCTACTATGGGAGTCAATGGTCACTATCTGCTGTGGGTTTACCATCGTTCCTCAAAATATTTTCTTTTGTGTTAATCAGAAAAAAACTAATGCATACAGGTTTAAAACAACACGAGGATGAGTAAATTATGAAAGAATTTTCATTGAACCTATAAAATTCCATCATTTTTTTATTCCTACTATGGGAGTCAATGGTCACTATCTGCTGTGGGTTTACCATCATTCCTCAAAATATTTTCTTTTGTGTTAATCAGAAAAAAACTAATGCATACAGGTTTAAAACAACACAAGGATGAGTAAATTATGAAAGAATTTTCATTGAACCTATAAAAATCCATCATTTTTTTAATCCTACTATGGGAGTCAATGGTAACTTTCTGCTGTGGGTTTACCATCATTCCTCAAAATATTTTATTTTGTGTTAATCAGAAAAAAACTAATGCATACAGGTTTAAAACAACACAAGGATGAGTAAATTATGAAATAATTTTCATTTACCTATAAAATTCCATCATTTTTTTATTCCTACTATGGGAGTCAATGGTCACTATCTGCTGTGGGTTTACCATCATTCCTCAAAATATTTTCTTTTGTGTTAATCAGAAAAAAACTAATGCATACAGGTTTAAAACAACACGAGGATGAGTAAATTATGAAAGAATTTTCATTGAACCTATAAAATTCCAGCATTTTTTTATTCCTACTATGGGAGTCAATGGTCACTATCTGCTGTGGGTTTACCATCATTCCAAAAAATATTTTCTTTTTGTGTTAATCAGAAAAAAACTAATGCATAAATGTTTAAAACAACACAAGGATGAGTAAATTATGAAAGAATTTTCATTGAAACTATAAAATTCCATCATTTTTTTATTCCTACTATGGGAGTCAATGGTCACTATCTGCTGTGGGTTTACCATCATTCCTCAAAATATTTTCTTTTGTGTTAATCAGAAAAAAACTAATGCATACAGGTTTAAAACAACACAAGGATGAGTAAATTATGAAAGAATTTTCATTGAACCTATAAAAATCCATCATTTTTTTAATCCTACTATGGGAGTCAATGGTAACTTTCTGCTGTGGGTTTACCATCATTCCTCAAAATATTTTATTTTGTGTTAATCAGACAAAAACTAATGCATACAGGTTTAAAACAACACAAGGATGAGTAAATTATGAAATAATTTTCATTTAACCTATAAAATTCCATCATTTTTTTATTCCTACTATGGGAGTCAATGGTCACTATCTGCTGTGGGTTTACCATCATTCCTCAAAATATTTTCTTTTGTGTTAACCAGAAAAAAACTAATGCATAAATGTTTAAAACAACACGAGGATGAGTAAATTATGAAAGAATTTTCATTGTACCTATAAAATTCCATCATTTTTTTATTCCTACTATGGGAGTCAATGGTCACTATCTGCTGTGGGTTTACCATCGTTCCTCAAAATATTTTCTTTTGTGTTAATCAGAAAAAAACTAATGCATACAGGTTTAAAACAACACGAGGATGAGTAAATTATGAAAGAATTTTCATTGAACCTATAAAATTCCATCATTTTTTTATTCCTACTATGGGAGTCAATGGTCACTATCTGCTGTGGGTTTACCATCATTCCTCAAAATATTTTCTTTTGTGTTAATCAGAAAAAAACTAATGCATACAGGTTTAAAACAACACAAGGATGAGTAAATTATGAAAGAATTTTCATTGAACCTATAAAAATCCATCATTTTTTTAATCCTACTATGGGAGTCAATGGTAACTTTCTGCTGTGGGTTTACCATCATTCCTCAAAATATTTTCTTTTGTGTAAATCAGACAAAAACTAATGCATACAGGTTTAAAACAACACAAGGATGAGTAAATTATGAAATAATTTTCATTTAACATATAAAATTCCATCATTTTTTACTCCTACTATGGGAGTCAATGGTCACTATCTGCTGTGGGGGTACCATCATTCCTCAAAATATTTTCTTTTGTGTTAATCAGAAAAAAACTAATGCATAAATGTTTAAAACAACACGAGGATTAGTAAATTATGAAAGAATTTTCATTGAACTTATAAAATTCCATCATTTTTTTATTCCTACTATGGGAGTCAATGGTCACTATCTGCTGTGGGTTTACCATCATTCCTCAAAATATTTTCTTTTTTGTTAATCAGAAAAAACTAATGTATACAGGTTTAAAATAACACAAGGATGAGTAAATTATGAAAGAATTTTCATTGAACCTATAAAATTCCATCATTTTTTTATTCCTACTATGGGAGTCAATGGTCACTATCTGCTGTGGGTTTACCATCATTCCAAAAAATATTTTCTTTTTGTGTTAATCAGAAAAAAACTAATGCATACAGGTTTAAAACAACACAAGGATGAGTAAATTATGAAAGAATTTTCATTGAACCTATAAAATTCCATAATTTTTTTATTCCTACTATGGGAGTCAATGGTCACTATCTGCTGTGGGTTTACCATCATTCCTCAAAATATTTTCTTTTGTGTTAATCAGAAAAAACTAATATATACAGGTTTAAAATAACACAAGGATGAGTAAATTATGAAAGAATTTTCATTGAACCTATAAAATTCCATCATTTTTTTATTCTTACTATGGGAGTCAATGGTCACTATCTGCTGTGGGTTTACTATCATTCCTCAAAATATTTTCTTTTGTGTTAATCAGAAAAAAACTAATGCATAAATGTTTAAAACAACACGAGGATGAGTAAATTATGAAAGAATTTTCATTGAACCTATAAAATTCCATCATTTTTTTATTCCTACTATGGGAGTCAATGGTCACTATCTGCTGTGGGTTTACCATCATTCCTCAAAATATTTTCTTTGGTGTTAATCAGAAAAAAACTAATGCATACAGGTTTAAAACAACACGAGGATGAGTAAATTATGAAAGAATTTTCATTGAACTTATAAAATTCCATCATTTTTTTATTCCTACTATGGGAGTCAATGGTCACTATCTGCTGTGGGTTTACCATCATTCCTCAAAATATTTTCTTTTGTGTTAATCAGAAAAAACTAATGTATAAAGGTTTAAAATAACACAAGGATGAGTAAATTATGAAAGAATTTTCATTGAACCTATAAAATTCCATCATTTTTTTATTCTTACTATGGGAGTCAATGGTCACTATCTGCTGTGGGTTTACTATCATTCCTCAAAATATTTTCTTTTGTGTTAATCAGAAAAAAACTAATGCATAAATGTTTAAAACAACACGAGGATGAGTAAATTATGAAAGAATTTTCATTGAACCTATAAAATTCCATCATTTTTTTATTCCTACTATGGGAGTCAATGGTCACTATCTGCTGTGGGTTTACCATCATTCCTAAAAATATTTTCTTTTTGTGTTAATCAGAAAAAAACTAATGCATACAGGTTTAAAACAACACAAGGATGAGTAAATTATGAAAGAATTTTCATTGAACCTATACAATTCCATCATTTTTTTATTCCTACTATGGGAGTCAATGGTCACTATCTGCTGTGGGTTTACCATCATTCCTCAAAATATTTTCTTTTGTGTTAATCAGAAAAAAACTAATGCATACAGGTTTAAAACAACACGAGGATGAGTAAATTATGAAAGAATTTTCATTGAACTTATAAAATTCCATCATTTTTTTATTCCTACTATGGGAGTCAATGGTCACTATCTGCTGTGGGTTTACCATCATTCCTCAAAATATTTTCTTTTGTGTTAATCAGAAAAAACTAATGTATAAAGGTTTAAAATAACACAAGGATGTTATTTTAACATCCTTGTGTTAAAATAATTTATTTTTTGTGTTAAAATAACATCCTTTTTTTATTCCTACTATGGGAGTCAATGGTCACTATCTGCTGTGGGTTTACCATCATTCCTCAAAATATTTTCTTTTGTGTTAATCAGAAAAAACTAATGTATAAAGGTTTAAAATAACACAAGGATGAGTAAATTATGAAAGAATTTTCATTGAACCTATAAAATTCCATCATTTTTTTATTCTTACTATGGGAGTCAATGGTCACTATCTGCTGTGGGTTTACTTTCATTCCTCAAAATATTTTCTTTTGTGTTAATCAGAAAAAAACTAATGCATAAATGTTTAAAACAACACGAGGATGAGTAAATTATGAAAGAATTTTCATTGAACCTATAAAATTCCATCATTTTTTTATTCCTACTATGGGAGTCAATGGTCACTATCTGCTGTGGGTTTATCATCATTCCTAAAAATATTTTCTTTTTGTGTTAATTAGAAAAAAACTAATGCATACAGGTTTAAAACAACACAAGGATGAGTAAATTATGAAAGAATTTTCATTGAACCTATACAATTCCATCATTTTTTTATTCCTACTATGGGAGTCAATGGTCACTATCTGCTGTGGGTTTACCATCATTCCTCAAAATATTTTCTTTTGTGTTAATCAGAAAAAAACTAATGCATACAGGTTTAAAACAACACAAGGATGAGTAAATTATGAAAGAATTTTCATTGAACCTATAAAAATCCATCATTTTTTTAATCCTACTATGGGAGTCAATGGTAACTTTCTGCTGTGGGTTTACCATCATTCCTCAAAATATTTTCTTTTGTGTTAATCAGAAAAAAACTAATGCATACAGGTTTAAAACAACACAAGGATGAGTAAATTATGAAATAATTTTCATTTAACCTATAAAATTCCATCATTTTTTTATTCCTACTATGGGAGTCAATGGTCACTATCTGCTGTGGGTTTACCATCATTCCTCAAAATATTTTCTTTTGTGTTAATCAGAAAAAAACTAATGCATGAATGTTTAAAACAACACGAGGATGAGTAAATTATGAAAGAATTTTCATTGTACCTATAAAATTCCATCATTTTTTATTCCTACTATGGGAGTCAATGGTCACTATCTGCTGTGGGTTTACCATCATTCCTCAAAATATTTTCTTTTGTGTTAATCAGAAAAAAACTAATGCATACAGGTTTAAAACAACACGAGGATGAGTAAATTATGAAAGAATTTTCATTGAACCTATAAAATTCCATCATTTTTTTATTCCTACTATGGGAGTCAATGGTCACTATCTGCTGTGGGTTTACCATCATTCCTCAAAATATTTTCTTTTGTGTTAATCAGAAAAAAACTAATGCATACAGGTTTAAAACAACACAAGGATGAGTAAATTATGAAAGAATTTTCATTGAACCTATAAAAATCCATCATTTTTTTAATCCTACTATGGGAGTCAATGGTAACTTTCTGCTGTGGGTTTACCATCATTCCTCAAAATATTTTCTTTTGTGTAAATCAGACAAAAACTAATGCATACAGGTTTAAAACAACACAAGGATGAGTAAATTATGAAATAATTTTCATTTAACATATAAAATTCCATCATTTTTTTACTCCTACTATGGGAGTCAATGGTCACTATCTGCTGTGGGGGTACCATCATTCCTCAAAATATTTTCTTTTGTGTTAATCAGAAAAAAACTAATGCATAAATGTTTAAAACAACACGAGGATTAGTAAATTATGAAAGAATTTTCATTGAACTTATAAAATTCCATAATTTTTTTATTCCTACTATGGGAGTCAATGGTCACTATCTGCTGTGGGTTTACCATCATTCCTCAAAATATTTTATTTTTTGTTAATCAGAAAAAACTAATGTATACAGGTTTAAAATAACACAAGGATGAGTAAATTATGAAAGAATTTTCATTGAACCTATAAAATTCCATCATTTTTTTATTCCTACTATGGGAGTCAATGGTCACTATCTGCTGTGGGTTTACCATCATTCCAAAAAATATTTTCTTTTTGTGTTAATCAGAAAAAAACTAATGCATACAGGTTTAAAACAACACAAGGATGAGTAAATTATGAAAGAATTTTCATTGAACCTATAAAATTCCATCATTTTTTTATTCCTACTATGGGAGTCAATGGTCACTATCTGCTGTGGGTTTACCATCATTCCTCAAAATATTTTCTTTTGTGTTAATCAGAAAAAACTAATATATACAGGTTTAAAATAACACAAGGATGAGTAAATTATGAAAGAGTTTTTATTGAACCTATAAAATTCCATCATTTTTTTATTCCTACTATGGGAGTCAATGGTCACTATCTGCTGTGGGTTTACCATCATTCCTCAAAATATTTTCTTTTGTGTTAATCAGAAAAAAACTAATGCATACAGGTTTAAAAACAACACGAGGATGAGTAAATTATGAAAGAATTTTCATTGAACTTATAAAATTCCATAATTTTTTTATTCCTACTATGGGAGTCAATGGTCACTATCTGCTGTGGGTTTACCATCATTCCTCAAAATATTTTCTTTTGTGTTAATCAGAAAAAAACTAATGCATACAGGTTTAAAACAACACAAGGATGAGTAAATTATGAAAGAATTTTCATTGAACCTATAAAAATCCATCATTTTTTAATCCTACTATGGGAGTCAATGGTAACTTTCTGCTGTGGGTTTACCATCATTCCTCAAAATATTTTATTTTGTGTAAATCAGAAAAAAACTAATGCATACAGGTTTAAAACAACACAAGGATGAGTAAATTATGAAAGAATTTTCATTGAACCTATAAAAATCCATCATTTTTTTAATCCTACTATGGGAGTCAATGGTAACTTTCTGCTGTGGGTTTACCATCATTCCTCAAAATATTTTATTTTGTGTTAATCAGAAAAAAACTAATGCATACAGGTTTAAAACAACACAAGGATGAGTAAATTATGAAATAATTTTCATTTAACATATAAAATTCCATCATTTTTTTATTCCTACTATGGGAGTCAATGGTCACTATCTGCTGTGGGGGTACCATCATTCCTCAAAATATTTTCTTTTGTGTTAATCAGAAAAAAACTAATGCATAAATGTTTAAAACAACACGAGGATGAGTAAATTATGAAAGAATTTTCATTGTACCTATAAAATTCCATCATTTTTTAATTCCTACTATGGGAGTCAATGGTCACTATCTGCTGTGGGTTTACCATCATTCCTCAAAATATTTTCTTTTGTGTTAATCAGAAAAAAACTAATGCATACAGGTTTAAAACAACACGAGGATTAGTAAATTATGACAGAATTTTCATTGAACTTATAAAATTCCATCATTTTTTTATTCCTACTATGGGAGTCAATGGTCACTATCTGCTGTGGGTTTACCATCATTCCTCAAAATATTTTCTTTTTTGTTAATCAGAAAAAACTAATGCATACAGGTTTAAAATAACACAAGGATGAGTAAATTATGAAAGAATTTTCATTGAACCTATAAAATTCCATCATTTTTTTATTCTTACTATGTGAGTCAATGGTCACTATCTGCTGTGGGTTTACTATCATTCCTCAAAATATTTTCTTTTGTGTTAATCAGAAAAAAACTAATGCATAAATGTTTAAAACAACACGAGGATGAGTAAATTATGAAAGAATTTTCATTGAACCTATAAAATTCCATCATTTTTTAAATCCTACTATGGGAGTCAATGGTCACTATCTGCTGTGGGTTTACCATCATTCCTAAAAATATTTTCTTTTTGTGTTAATCAGAAAAAAACTAATGCATAAATGTTTAAAACAACACGAGGATGAGTAAATTATGAAAGAATTTTCATTGAACCTATAAAATTCCATCATTTTTTAAATCCTACTATGGGAGTCAATGGTCACTATCTGCTGTGGGTTTACCATCATTCCTAAAAATATTTTCTTTTTGTGTTAATCAGAAAAAAACTAATGCATACAGGTTTAAAACAACACAAGGATGAGTAAATTATGAAAGAATTTTCATTGAACCTATAAAAATCCATCATTTTTTTAATCCTACTATGGGAGTCAATGGTAACTTTCTGCTGTGGGTTTACCATCATTCCTCAAAATATTTTATTTTGTGTTAATGAGAAAAAGCTAATGCATACAGGTTTAAAACAACACAAGGATGAGTAAATTATGAAATAATTTTCATTTAACCTATAAAATTCCATCATTTTTTTATTCCTACTATGGGAGTCAATGGTCACTATCTGCTGTGGGTTTACCATCATTCCTCAAAATATTTTCTTTTGTGTTAATCAGAAAAAAACTAATGCATACAGGTTTAAAACAACACGAGGATGAGTAATTTATGAAAGAATTTTCATTGTACCTATAAAATTCCATCATTTTTTTATTCCTACTATGGGAGTCAATGGTCACTATCTGCTGTGGGTTTACCATCATTCCTCAAAATATTTTCTTTTGTGTTAATCAGAAAAAAACTAATGCACACAGGTTTAAAACAACACGAGGATGAGTAAATTATGAAAGAATTTTCATTGAACCTATAAAATTCCATCATTTTTTTATTCCTACTATGGGAGTCAATGGTCACTATCTGCTGTGGGTTTACCATCATTCCTAAAAATATTTTCTTTTTGTGTTAATCAAAAAAAAACTAATGCATACAGGTTTAAAACAACACAAGGATGAGTAAATTATGAAAGAATTTTCATTGAACCTATAAAATTCCATCATTTTTTTATTCCTACTATGGGAGTCAATGGTCACTATCTGCTGTTGGGTTTACCATCATTCCTCAAAATATTTTCTTTTGTGTTAATCAGAAAAAAACTAATGCATACAGGTTTAAAACAACACAAGGATGAGTAAATTATGAAAGAATGTTCATTGAACCTATAAAATTCCATCTTTTTTTTATTCCTACTATGGGAGTCAATAGTCACTATCTGCTGTGGGTTTACCATCATTCCTCAAAATATTTTCTTTTGTGTTAATCAGAAAAAAACTAATGCATACAGGTTTAAAACAACACAAGGATGAGTAAATTATGAAAGAATTTTCATTGAACCTATAAAATTCCATCATTTTTTTATTCCTACTATGGGAGTCAATGGTCACTATCTGCTGTGGGTTTACCATCATTCCTCAAAATATTTTCTTTTGTGTTAATCAGAAAAAACTAATGTATACAGGTTTAAAATAACACAAGGATGAGTAAATTATGAAAGAATTTTCATTGAACCTATAAAATTCCATCATTTTTTTATTCTTACTATGGGAGTCAATGGTCACTATCTGCTGTGGGTTTACTATCATTCCTCAAAATATTTTCTTTTGTGTTAATCAGAAAAAAACTAATGCATAAATGTTTAAAACAACACGAGGATGAGTAAATTATGAAAGAATTTTCATTGAACCTATAAAATTCCATCATTTTTTTATTCCTACTATGGGAGTCAATGGTCACTATCTGCTGTGGGTTTACCATCATTCCTAAAAATATTTTCTTTTTGTGTTAATCAGAAAAAAACTAATGCATACAGGTTTAAAACAACACAAGGATGAGTAAATTATGAAAGAATTTTCATTGAACCTATAAAATTCCATCATTTTTTTATTCCTACTATGGGAGTCAATGGTCACTATCTGCTGTGGGTTTACCATCATTCCTCAAAATATTTTCTTTTGTGTTAATCAGAAAAAAACTAATGCATACAGGTTTAAAACAACACAAGGATGAGTAAATTATGAAAGAATTTTCATTGAACCTATAAAAATCCATCATTTTTTTAATCCTACTATGGGAGTCAATGGTAACTTTCTGCTGTGGGTTTACCATCATTCCTCAAAATATTTTATTTTGTGTTAATCAGAAAAAAACTAATGCATACAGGTTTAAAACAACACAAGGATGAGTAAATTATGAAATAATTTTCATTTAACCTATAAAATTCCATCATTTTTTTATTCCTACTATGGGAGTCAATGGTCACTATCTGCTGTGGGTTTACCATCATTCCTCAAAATATTTTCTTTTGTGTTAATCAGAAAAAAAAACTAATGCATACAGGTTTAAAACAACACGAGGATGAGTAAATTATGAAAGAATTTTCATTGAACCTATAAAATTCCATCATTTTTTTATTCCTACTATGGGAGTCAATGGTCACTATCTGCTGTGGGTTTACCATCATTCCTCAAAATATTTTATTTTGTGTTAATCAGAAAAAAATAATGTATACAGGTTTAAAATAACACAAGGATGATAAATTATGAAAGAATTTTCATTGAACCTATAAAATTCCATCATTTTTTTATTCTTACTATGGGAGTCAATGGTCACTATCTGCTGTGGGTTTACTATCATTCCTCAAAATATTTTATTTTGTGTTAATCAGAAAAAAAACTAATGCATAAATGTTTAAAACAACACGAGGATGAGTAAATTATGAAAGAATTTTCATTGAACCTATACAATTCCATCATTATTTTATTCCTACTATGGGAGTCAATGGTCACTATCTGCTGTGGGTTTACCATCATTCCAAAAAATATTTTCTTTTTGTGTTAATCAGAAAAAAACTAATGCATAAATGTTTAAAACAACACAAGGATGAGTAAATTATGAAAGAATTTTCATTGAACCTATAAAATTCCATCATTTTTTTATTCTTACTATGGGAGTCAATGGTCACTATCTGCTGTGGGTTTACTATCATTCCTCAAAATATTTTCTTTTGTGTTAATCAGAAAAAAACTAATGCATAAATGTTTAAAACAACACGAGGATGAGTAAATTATGAAAGAATTTTCATTGAACCTATAAAATTCCATCATTTTTTTATTCCTACTATGGGAGTCAATGGTCACTATCTGCTGTGGGTTTACCATCATTCCTAAAAATATTTTCTTTTTGTGTTAATCAGAAAAAAACTAATGCATACAGGTTTAAAACAACACAAGGATGAGTAAATTATGAAAGAATTTTCATTGAACCTATAAAATTCCATCATTTTTTTATTCCTACTATGGGAGTCAATGGTCACTATCTGCTGTGGGTTTACCATCATTCCTCAAAATATTTTCTTTTGTGTTAATCAGAAAAAAACTAATGCATACAGGTTTAAAACAACACAAGGATGAGTAAATTATGAAAGAATTTTCATTGAACCTATAAAAATCCATCATTTTTTTAATCCTACTATGGGAGTCAATGGTAACTTTCTGCTGTGGGTTTACCATCATTCCTCAAAATATTTTATTTTGTGTTAATCAGAAAAAAACTAATGCATACAGGTTTAAAACAACACAAGGATGAGTAAATTATGAAATAATTTTCATTTAACCTATAAAATTCCATCATTTTTTTATTACTACTATGGGAGTCAATGGTCACTATCTGCTGTGGGTTTACCATCATTCCTCAAAATATTTTCTTTTGTGTTAATCAGAAAAAAAAACTAATGCATACAGGTTTAAAACAACACGAGGATGAGTAAATTATGAAAGAATTTTCATTGAACCTATAAAATTCCATCATTTTTTTATTCCTACTATGGGAGTCAATGGTCACTATCTGCTGTGGGTTTACCATCATTCCTCAAAATATTTTATTTTGTGTTAATCAGAAAAAAATAATGTATACAGGTTTAAAATAACACAAGGATGATAAATTATGAAAGAATTTTCATTGAACCTATAAAATTCCATCATTTTTTTATTCTTACTATGGGAGTCAATGGTCACTATCTGCTGTGGGTTTACTATCATTCCTCAAAATATTTTATTTTGTGTTAATCAGAAAAAAAACTAATGCATAAATGTTTAAAACAACACGAGGATGAGTAAATTATGAAAGAATTTTCATTGAACCTATACAATTCCATCATTATTTTATTCCTACTATGGGAGTCAATGGTCACTATCTGCTGTGGGTTTACCATCATTCCAAAAAATATTTTCTTTTTGTGTTAATCAGAAAAAAACTAATGCATAAATGTTTAAAACAACACAAGGATGAGTAAATTATGAAAGAATTTTCATTGAAACTATAAAATTCCATCATTTTTTTATTCCTACTATGGGAGTCAATGGTCACTATCTGCTGTGGGTTTACCATCATTCCTCAAAATATTTTCTTTTGTGTTAATCAGAAAAAAACTAATGCATACAGGTTTAAAACAACACAAGGATGAGTAAATTATGAAAGAATTTTCATTGAACCTATAAAAATCCATCATTTTTTTAATCCTACTATGGGAGTCAATGGTAACTTTCTGCTGTGGGTTTACCATCATTCCTCAAAATATTTTCTTTTGTGTTAATCAGACAAAAACTAATGCATACAGGTTTAAAACAACACAAGGATGAGTAAATTATGAAATAATTTTCATTTAACCTATAAAATTCCATCATTTTTTTATTCCTACTATGGGAGTCAATGGTCACTATCTGCTGTGGGTTTACCATCATTCCTCAAAATATTTTCTTTTGTGTTAATCAGAAAAAAACTAATGCATAAATGTTTAAAACAACACGAGGATGAGTAAATTATGAAAGAATTTTCATTGAACCTATACAATTCCATCATTATTTTATTCCTACTATGGGAGTCAATGGTCACTATCTGCTGTGGGTTTACCATCATTCCAAAAAATATTTTCTTTTTGTGTTAATCAGAAAAAAACTAATGCATAAATGTTTAAAACAACACAAGGATGAGTAAATTATGAAAGAATTTTCATTGAAACTATAAAATTCCATCATTTTTTTATTCCTACTATGGGAGTCAATGGTCACTATCTGCTGTGGGTTTACCATCATTCCTCAAAATATTTTCTTTTGTGTTAATCAGAAAAAAACTAATGCATACAGGTTTAAAACAACACAAGGATGAGTAAATTATGAAAGAATTTTCATTGAACCTATAAAAATCCATCATTTTTTTAATCCTACTATGGGAGTCAATGGTAACTTTCTGCTGTGGGTTTACCATCATTCCTCAAAATATTTTCTTTTGTGTTAATCAGACAAAAACTAATGCATACAGGTTTAAAACAACACAAGGATGAGTAAATTATGAAATAATTTTCATTTAACCTATAAAATTCCATCATTTTTTTATTCCTACTATGGGAGTCAATGGTCACTATCTGCTGTGGGTTTACCATCATTCCTCAAAATATTTTCTTTTGTGTTAATCAGAAAAAAACTAATGCATAAATGTTTAAAACAACACGAGGATGAGTAAATTATGAAAGAATTTTCATTGTACCTATAAAATTCCATCATTTTTTTATTCCTACTATGGGAGTCAATGGTCACTATCTGCTGTGGGTTTACCATCATTCCTCAAAATATTTTCTTTTGTGTTAATCAGAAAAAAACTAATGCATACAGGTTTAAAACAACACGAGGATGAGTAAATTATGAAAGAATTTTCATTGAACCTATAAAATTCCATCATTTTTTTATTCCTACTATGGGAGTCAATGGTCACTATCTGCTGTGGGTTTACCATCATTCCTCAAAATATTTTCTTTTGTGTTAATCAGAAAAAAACTAATGCATACAGGTTTAAAACAACACAAGGATGAGTAAATTATAAAAGAATTTTCATTGAACCTATAAAAATCCATCATTTTTTTAATCCTACTATGGGAGTCAATGGTAACTTTCTGCTGTGGGTTTACCATCATTCCTCAAAATATTTTATTTTGTGTAAATCAGACAAAAACTAATGCATACAGGTTTAAAACAACACAAGGATGAGTAAATTATGAAATAATTTTCATTTAACATATAAAATTCCATCATTTTTTTATTCCTACTATGGGAGTCAATGGTCACTATCTGCTGTGGGGGTACCATCATTCCTCAAAATATTTTCTTTTGTGTTAATCAGAAAAAAACTAATGCATAAATGTTTAAAACAACACGAGGATGAGTAAATTATGAAAGAATTTTCATTGTACCTATAAAATTCCATCATTTTTTAATTCCTACTATGGGAGTCAATGGTCACTATCTGCTGTGGGTTTACCATCATTCCTCAAAATATTTTCTTTTGTGTTAATCAGAAAAAAACTAATGCATACAGGTTTAAAACAACACGAGGATTAGTAAATTATGACAGAATTTTCATTGAACTTATAAAATTCCATCATTTTTTTATTCCTACTATGGGAGTCAATGGTCACTATCTGCTGTGGGTTTACCATCATTCCTCAAAATATTTTCTTTTTTGTTAATCAGAAAAAACTAATGTATACAGGTTTAAAATAACACAAGGATGAGTAAATTATGAAAGAATTTTCATTGAACCTATAAAATTCCATCATTTTTTTATTCTTACTATGTGAGTCAATGGTCACTATCTGCTGTGGGTTTACTATCATTCCTCAAAATATTTTCTTTTGTGTTAATCAGAAAAAAACTAATGCATAAATGTTTAAAACAACACGAGGATGAGTAAATTATGAAAGAATTTTCATTGAACCTATAAAATTCCATCATTTTTTTATTCCTACTATGGGAGTCAATGGTCACTATCTGCTGTGGGTTTACCATCATTCCTAAAAATATTTTCTTTTTGTGTTAATCAGAAAAAAACTAATGCATACAGGTTTAAAACAACACAAGGATGAGTAAATTATGAAAGAATTTTCATTGAACCTATAAAAATCCATCATTTTTTTAATCCTACTATGGGAGTCAATGGTAACTTTCTGCTGTGGGTTTACCATCATTCCTCAAAATATTTTATTTTGTGTTAATCAGAAAAAGCTAATGCATACAGGTTTAAAACAACACAAGGATGAGTAAATTATGAAATAATTTTCATTTAACCTATAAAATTCCATCATTTTTTTATTCCTACTATGGGAGTCAATGGTCACTATCTGCTGTGGGTTTACCATCATTCCTCAAAATATTTTCTTTTGTGTTAATCAGAAAAAAACTAATGCATACAGGTTTAAAACAACACGAGGATGAGTAAATTATGAAAGAATTTTCATTGTACCTATAAAATTCCATCATTTTTTTATTCCTACTATGGGAGTCAATGGTCACTATCTGCTGTGGGTTTACCATCATTCCTCAAAATATTTTCTTTTGTGTTAATCAGAAAAAAACTAATGCACACAGGTTTAAAACAACACGAGGATGAGTAAATTATGAAAGAATTTTCATTGAACCTATAAAATTCCATCATTTTTTTATTCCTACTATGGGAGTCAATGGTCACTATCTGCTGTGGGTTTACCATCATTCCTAAAAATATTTTCTTTTTGTGTTAATCAAAAAAAAAACTAATGCATACAGGTTTAAAACAACACAAGGATGAGTAAATTATGAAAGAATTTTCATTGAACCTAAAAAATTCCATCATTTTTTTATTCCTACTATGGGAGTCAATGGTCACTATCTGCTGTTGGGTTTACCATCATTCCTCAAAATATTTTCTTTTGTGTTAATCAGAAAAAAACTAATGCATACAGGTTTAAAACAACACAAGGATGAGTAAATTATGAAAGAATTTTCATTGAACCTATAAAATTCCATCTTTTTTTTATTCCTACTATGGGAGTCAATAGTCACTATCTGCTGTGGGTTTACCATCATTCCTCAAAATATTTTCTTTTGTGTTAATCAGAAAAAAACTAATGCATACAGGTTTAAAACAACACAAGGATGAGTAAATTATGAAAGAATTTTTCTTGAACCTATAAAATTCCATCATTTTTTAATTCCTACTATGGGAGTCAATGGTAACTATCTGCTGTGGGTTTACCATCATTCCTCAAAATATTTTCTTTTGTGTTAATCAGAAAAAAACTAATGCATACAGGTTTAAAACAATACGAGGATGAGTAAATTATGAAAGAATTTTCATTGAACCTGTAAAATTCCATCATTTTTTTATTCCTACTATGGGAGTCAATGGTCACTATCTGCTGTGGGTTTACCATCATTCCTCAAAATATTTTCTTTTGTGTTAATCAGAAAAAAAACTAATGCATACAGGTTTAAAACAACACGAGGATGAGTAAATAATGAAATAATTTTCATTGAACAATCTCTTTAAGTTGTGCCTTCAGTTGTGTCGAGGATGTTTAAGTCGTCATCATATCAGCTCTGCAAGCCTGTAAAGCAAATAATGAAATAAATTACCATTGACTTCCATAGTAGGAAAAAAATTATTTAGAAGTATCTTGATAAATGATGAAAAAAAAATTTAAAAAATATATAATTAGCACACAGTTGATGGTACCTATAAAATTCCATCATTTTTTATTCCTACTATGGGAGTCAATGGTCACTATCTGCTGTGGGTTTACCATCATTCCTCAAAATATTTTATTTTGTGTTAATCAGAAAAAAACTAATGCATACAGGTTTAAAACAACACAAGGATGAGTAAATTATGAAAGAATTTTCATTGAACCTATAAAATTCCATCATTTTTTTTATTCCTACTATGGGAGTCAATGGTCACTATCTGCTGTGGGTTTACCATCATTCCTCAAAATATTTTATTTTGTGTTAATCAGAAAAAAACTAATGCATACAGGTTTAAAACAACACAAGGATGAGTAAATTATGAAAGAATTTTCATTGAACCTATAAAATTCCATCATTTTTTTTATTCCTACTATGGGAGTCAATGGTCACTATCTGCTGTGGGTTTACCATCATTCCTCAAAATATTTTCTTTTGTGTTAATCAGAAGAAAACTAATGCATACAGGTTTAAAACAACACGAGGATGAGTAAATTATGAAAGAATTTTCATTGATCTATATCTCTTTAAGTTGTGCCTTTAGTTTTGTTGAATATGTATAAGTCGTCATCATATCAGCTTGACTCATCCTTGTGTTGTTTTAAACCTGTATTCATTAGTTTTTTTTTCTGATTAACACAAAAGAAAATATTTTGAGGAATGATGGTAAACCCACAGCAGATAGTGACCATTGACTCCCATAGTAGGAATAATAAAATGAAGGAATTTTATATGTTAAATGAAAATTCTTTCATAATTTACTCATCCTTGTGTTGTTTTAAACCTGTATGCATTAGTTTTTTTTCTGATTAACACAAAAGAAAATATTTTGAGGAATGATGGTAAACCCACAGCAGATAGTGACCATTGACTCCCATAGTAGGAATAAAAAAAATGATGGAATTTTATAGGTTCAATGAAAATTCTTTCATAATTTACTCATCCTTGTGTTGTTTTAAACCTGTATGCATTAGTTTTTTTCTGATTAACACAAAATAAAATATTTTGAGGAATGATGGTAAACCCACAGCAGATAGTGACCATTGACTCCCATAGTAGGAATAAAAAATGATGGAATTTTATAGGTACCATCAACTGTGTGCTAATTATATATTTTTTAAATATTTTCTTCATCATTTATCAAGATACTTCTAAATAATTTTTTTCCTACTATGGAAGTCAATGGTAATTTATTTCATTATTTGCTTTACAGGCTTGCAGAGCTGATATGATGACGACTTAAACATCCTCGACACAACTGAAGGCACAACTTAAAGAGATTGTTCAATGAAAATTATTTAATTATTTACTCATCCTCTTGTTGTTTTAAACCTGTATGCATTAGTTTTTTTCTGATTAACACAAAAGAAAATATTTTGAGGAATGATGGTAAACCCACAGCAGATAGTGACCATTGACTCCCATAGTAGGAATAAAAAAATGATGGAATTTTACAGGTTCAATGAAAATTCTTTCATAATTTACTCATCCTTGTGTTGTTTTAAACCTGTATGCATTAGTTTTTTTCTGATTAACACAAAAGAAAATATTTTGAGGAATGATGGTAAACCCACAGCAGATAGTGACCTTTGACTCCCATAGTAGGAATAAAAAAAAGATGGAATTTTATAGGTTCAATGAAAATTCTTTCATAATTTACTCATCCTCGTGTTGTTTTAAACCTGTATGCATTAGTTTTTTACGGATTAACACAAAAGATAATATGTTGAGGAATGATGGTAAACCCACAGCAGATAGTTACCATTGACTCCCATAGTAGGAATAAAAAAATGATGGAATTTTATAGGTTCAAGAAAAATTCTTTCATAATTTACTCATCCTTGTGTTGTTTTAAACCTGTATGCATTAGTTTTTTTTCTGATTAACACAAAAGAAAATATTTTGAGGAATGATGGTAAACCCACAGCAGATAGTGACCTTTGACTCCCATAGTAGGAATAAAAAAAAGATGGAATTTTATAGGTTCAATGAAAATTCTTTCATAATTTACTCATCCTCGTGTTGTTTTAAACCTGTATGCATTAGTTTTTTTCTGATTAACACAAAATAAAATATTTTGAGGAATGATGGTAAACCCACAGCAGATAGTGACCATTGACTCCCATAGTAGGAATAAAAAATGATGGAATTTTATAGGTACCATCAACTGTGTGCTAATTATATATTTTTTAAATATTTTCTTCATCATTTATCAAGATACTTCTAAATAATTTTTTTCCTACTATGGAAGTCAATGGTAATTTATTTCATTATTTGCTTTACAGGCTTGCAGAGCTGATATGATGACGACTTAAACATCCTCGACACAACTGAAGGCACAACTTAAAGAGATTGTTCAATGAAAATTATTTTATTATTTACTCATCCTCGTGTTGTTTTAAACCTGCATGCATTAGTTTTTTTCTGATTAACACAAAAGAAAATATTTTGAGGAATGATGGTAAACCCACAGCAGATAGTGACCATTGACTCCCATAGTAGGAATAAAAAAAAGATGGAATTTTATAGGTTCAATGAAAATTCTTTTATAATTTACTCATCCTTGTGTTGTTTTAAACCTGTATGCATTAGTTTTTTTCTGATTAACACAAAAGAAAATATTTTGAGGAATGATGGTAAACCCACAGCAGATAGTGACCATTGACTCCCATAGTATGAATAAAAAAATTATGGAATTTTATAGGTTCAATGAAAATTCTTTTATAATTTACGTATCCTTGTGTTGTTTTAAACCTGTATGCATTAGTTTTTTTCTGATTAACACAAAAAAATATTTTGAGGAATGATGGTAAACCCACAGCAGATAGTGACCATTGACTCCCATAGTAGGAATAAACAAAATGATGGAATTTTATAGGTTCAATGAAAATTCTTTCATAAATTACTCATCCTTGTGTTGTTTTAAACCTGTATGCATTAGTTTTTTTCTGATTAACACAAAATAAAATATTTTGAGGAATGATGGTAAACCCACAGCAGATAGTGACCATTGACTCCCAAAGTAGGAATAAAAAATGATGGAATTTTATAGGTACCATCAACTGTGTGCTAATTATATATTTTTTAAATATTTTCTTCATCATTTATCAAGATACTTCTAAATAATTTTTTCCTACTATGGAAGTCAATGGTAATTTATTTCATTATTTGCTTTACAGGCTTGCAGAGCTGATATGATGACGACTTAAACATCCTCAACACAACTGAAGGCACAACTTAAAGAGATTGTTCAATGAAAATTATTTCATTATTTACTCATCCTCGTGTTGTTTTAAACCTGTATGCATTAGTTTTTTTCTGATTAACACAAAAGAAAATATTTTGAGGAAGGATGGTAAACCCACAGCAGATAGTGACCATTGACTCCCATAGTAGGAATAAAAAAATGATGGAATTTTATAGGTTCAATGAAAATTCTTTCATAATTTACTCATCCTTGTGTTGTTTTAAACCTGTATGCATTAGTTTTTTTCTGATTAACACAAAAAGAAAATATTTTTAGGAATGATGGTAAACCCACAGCAGATAGTTACCATTGACTCCCATAGTAGGAATAAAAAAATGATGGAATTTTATAGGTTCAATGAAAATTCTTTCATAATTAACTCATCCTTGTGTTGTTTTAAACCTGTATGCATTAGTTTTTTTCTGATTAACACAAAATAAAATATTTTGAGGAATGATGGTAAACCCACAGCAGATAGTGACCATTGACTCCCATAGTAGGAATAAAAAATGATGGAATTTTATAGGTACCATCAACTGTGTGCTAATTATATATTTTTTAAATATTTTCTTCATCATTTATCAAGATACTTCTAAATAATTTTTTTCCTACTATGGAAGTCAATGGTAATTTATTTCATTATTTGCTTTACAGGCTTGCAGAGCTGATATGATGACGACTTAAACATCCTCGACACAACTGAAGGCACAACTTAAAGAGATTGTTCAATGAAAATTATTTCATTATTTACTCATCCTCGTGTTGTTTTAAACCTGTATGCATTAGTTTTTTTCTGATTAACACAAAAGAAAATATTTTGAGGAATGATGGTAAACCCACAGCAGATAGTGACCATTGACTCCCATAGTAGGAATAAAAAAATGATGGAATTTTACAGGTTCAATGAAAATTCTTTCATAATTTACTCATCCTTGTGTTGTTTTAAACCTGTATGCATTAGTTTTTTTCTGATTAACACAAAAGAAAATATTTTGAGGAATGATGGTAAACCCACAGCAGATAGTTACCATTGACTCCCATAGTAGGAATAAAAAAATGATGGAATTTTATAGGTTCAAGAAAAATTCTTTCATAATTTACTCATCCTTGTGTTGTTTTAAACCTGTATGCATTAGTTTTTTTCTGATTAACACAAAAGAAAATATTTTGAGGAATGATGGTAAACCCACAGCAGATAGTGACCATTGACTCCCATAGTAGGAATAAAAAATGATGGAATTTTATAGGTACCATCAACTATGTGCTAATTATATATTTTTTAAATATTTTCTTCATCATTTATCAAGATACTTCTAAATAATTTTTTTCCTACTATGGAAGTCAATGGTAATTTATTTCATTATTTGCTTTACAGGCTTGCAGAGCTGATATGATGACGACTTAAACATCCTCGACACAACTGAAGGCACAACTTAAAGAGATTGTTCAATGAAAATTATTTTATTATTTACTCATCCTCGTGTTGTTTTAAACCTGTATGCATTAGTTTTTTTCTGATTAACACAAAAGAAAATATTTTGAGGAATGATGGTAAACCCACAGCAGATAGTGACCATTGACTCCCATAGTAGGGATAAAAAATGATGGAATTTTATAGGTTCAAGAAAAATTCTTTCATAATTTACTCATCCTTGTGTTGTTTTAAACCTGTATGCATTAGTTTTTTTCTGATTAACACAAAAGAAAATATTTTGAGGAATGATGGTAAACCCACAGCAGATAGTGACCTTTGACTCCCATAGTAGGAATAAAAAAAAGATGGAATTTTATAGGTTCAATGAAAATTCTTTCATAATTTACTCATCCTCGTGTTGTTTTAAACCTGTATGCATTAGTTTTTTTCTGATTAACACAAAATAAAATATTTTGAGGAATGATGGTAAACCCACAGCAGATAGTGACCATTGACTCCCATAGTAGGAATAAAAAATGATGGAATTTTATAGGTACCATCAACTGTGTGCTAATTATATATTTTTTTAATATTTTCTTCATCATTTATCAAGATACTTCTAAATAATTTTTTTCCTACTATGGAAGTCAATGGTAATTTATTTCATTATTTGCTTTACAGGCTTGCAGAGCTGATATGATGACGACTTAAACATCCTCGACACAACTGAAGGCACAACTTAAAGAGATTGTTCAATGAAAATTATTTTATTATTTACTCATCCTCGTGTTGTTTTAAACCTGTATGCATTAGTTTTTTTCTGATAAACACAAAAGAAAATATTTTGAGGAATGATGGTAAACCCACAGCAGATAGTGACCATTGACTCCCATAGTAGGAATAAAAAAATGATGGAATTTTACAGGTTCAATGAAAATTCTTTCATAATTTACTCATCCTTGTGTTGTTTTAAACCTGTATGCATTAGTTTTTTTCTGATTAACACAAAATAAAATATTTTGAGGAATGATGGTAAACTCACAGCAGATAGTGACCATTGACTCCCATAGTAGGAATAAAAAATGATGGAATTTTATAGGTACCATCAACTGGTTGCTAATTATATATTTTTTAAATATTTTCTTCATCATTTATCAAGATACTTCTAAATAATTTTTTTCCTACTATGGAAGTCAATGGTAATTTATTTCATTATTTGCTTTACAGGCTTGCAGAGCTGATATGATGACGACTTAAACATCCTCGACACAACTGAAGGCACAACTTAAAGAGATTGTTCAATGAAAATTATTTCATTATTTACTCATCCTCGTGTTGTTTTAAACCTGTATGCATTAGTTTTTTTCTGATTAACACAAAAGAAAATATTTTGAGGAATGATGGTAAACCCACAGCAGATAGTGACCATTGACTCCCATAGTAGGAATAAAAAAATGATGGAATTTTACAGGTTCAATGAAAATTCTTTCATAATTTACTCATCCTTGTGTTGTTTTAAACCTGTATGCATTAGTTTTTTTCTGATTAACACAAAAGAAAATATTTTGAGGAATGATGGTAAACCCACAGCAGATAGTGACCATTGACTCCCATAGTAGGAATAAAAAAATGATGGAATTTTATAGGTTCAATGAAAATTCTTTCATAATTTACTCATCCTTGTGTTGTTTTAAACCTGTATGCATTAGTTTTTTTCTGATTAACACAAAAGAAAATATTTTGAGGAATGATGGTAAACCCACAGCAGATAGTGACTATTGACTCCCATAGTAGGAATAAAAAAATGATGGAATTCTACAGGTTCAATGAAAATTCTTTCATAATTTACTCATCCTTGTGTTGTTTTAAACCTGTATGCATTAGTTTTTTTCTGATTAACACAAAAGAAAATATTTTGAGGAATGATGGTAAACCCACAGCAGATAGTGACCATTGACTCCCATAGTATGAATAAAAAAATGATGGAATTTTATAGGTTCAATGAAAATTCTTTCATAATTTACGTATCCTTGTGTTGTTTTAAACCTGTATGCATTAGTTTTTTTCTGATTAACACAAAAAAAATATTTTGAGGAATGATGGTAAACCCACAGCAGATAGTGACCATTGACTCCTATAGTAGGAATAAAAAAATGATGGAATTTTATAGGTTCAATGAAAATTCTTTCATAATTTACTCATCCTTGTGTTGTTTTAAACCTGTATGCATTAGTTTTTTTCTGATTAACACAAAAGAAATTATTTTGAGGAATGATGGTAAACCCACAGCAGATAGTTACCATTGACTCCCATAGTAGGAATAAAAAAATGATGGAATTTTATAGGTTCAAGAAAAATTCTTTCATAATTTACTCATCCTTGTGTTGTTTTAAACCTGTATGCATTAGTTTTTTTCTGATTAACACAAAAGAAAATATTTTGAGGAATGATGGTAAACCCACAGCAGATAGTGACCATTGACTCCCATAGTAGGAATAAAAAATGATGGAATTTTATAGGTACCATCAACTATGTGCTAATTATATATTTTTTAAATATTTTCTTCATCATTTATCAAGATACTTCTAAATAATTTTTTTCCTACTATGGAAGTCAATGGTAATTTATTTCATTATTTGCTTTACAGGCTTGCAGAGCTGATATGATGACGACTTAAACATCCTCGACACAACTGAAGGCACAACTTAAAGAGATTGTTCAATGAAAATTATTTTATTATTTACTCATCCTCGTGTTGTTTTAAACCTGTATGCATTAGTTTTTTTCTGATTAACACAAAAGAAAATATTTTGAGGAATGATGGTAAACCCACAGCAGATAGTGACCATTGACTCCCATAGTAGGGATAAAAAAATGATGGAATTTTATAGGTTCAAGAAAAATTCTTTCATAATTAACTCATCCTTGTGTTGTTTTAAACCTGTATGCATTAGTTTTTTTCTGATTAACACAAAAGAAAATATTTTGAGGAATGATGGTAAACCCACAGCAGATAGTGACCTTTGACTCCCATAGTAGGAATAAAAAAAAGATGGAATTTTATAGGTTCAATGAAAATTCTTTCATAATTTACTCATCCTCGTGTTGTTTTAAACCTGTATGCATTAGTTTTTTTCTGATTAACACAAAATAAAATATTTTGAGGAATGATGGTAAACCCACAGCAGATAGTGACCATTGACTCCCATAGTAGGAATAAAAAATGATGGAATTTTATAGGTACCATCAACTGTGTGCTAATTATATATTTTTTTAATATTTTCTTCATCATTTATCAAGATACTTCTAAATAATTTTTTTCCTACTATGGAAGTCAATGGTAATTTATTTCATTATTTGCTTTACAGGCTTGCAGAGCTGATATGATGACGACTTAAACATCCTCGACACAACTGAAGGCACAACTTAAAGAGATTGTTCAATGAAAATTATTTTATTATTTACTCATCCTCGTGTTGTTTTAAACCTGTATGCATTAGTTTTTTTCTGATAAACACAAAAGAAAATATTTTGAGGAATGATGGTAAACCCACAGCAGATAGTGACCATTGACTCCCATAGTAGGAATAAAAAAATGATGGAATTTTACAGGTTCAATGAAAATTCTTTCATAATTTACTCATCCTTGTGTTGTTTTAAACCTGTATGCATTAGTTTTTTTCTGATTAACACAAAATAAAATATTTTGAGGAATGATGGTAAACTCACAGCAGATAGTGACCATTGACTCCCATAGTAGGAATAAAAAATGATGGAATTTTATAGGTACCATCAACTGGTTGCTAATTATATATTTTTTAAATATTTTCTTCATCATTTATCAAGATACTTCTAAATAATTTTTTTCCTACTATGGAAGTCAATGGTAATTTATTTCATTATTTGCTTTACAGGCTTGCAGAGCTGATATGATGACGACTTAAACATCCTCGACACAACTGAAGGCACAACTTAAAGAGATTGTTCAATGAAAATTATTTCATTATTTACTCATCCTCGTGTTGTTTTAAACCTGTATGCATTAGTTTTTTTCTGATTAACACAAAAGAAAATATTTTGAGGAATGATGGTAAACCCACAGCAGATAGTGACCATTGACTCCCATAGTAGGAATAAAAAAATGATGGAATTTTACAGGTTCAATGAAAATTCTTTCATAATTTACTCATCCTTGTGTTGTTTTAAACCTGTATGCATTAGTTTTTTTCTGATTAACACAAAAGAAAATATTTTGAGGAATGATGGTAAACCCACAGCAGATAGTGACCATTGACTCCCATAGTAGGAATAAAAAAATGATGGAATTTTATAGGTTCAATGAAAATTCTTTCATAATTTACTCATCCTTGTGTTGTTTTAAACCTGTATGCATTAGTTTTTTTCTGATTAACACAAAAGAAAATATTTTGAGGAATGATGGTAAACCCACAGCAGATAGTGACTATTGACTCCCATAGTAGGAATAAAAAAATGATGGAATTCTACAGGTTCAATGAAAATTCTTTCATAATTTACTCATCCTTGTGTTGTTTTAAACCTGTATGCATTAGTTTTTTTCTGATTAACACAAAAGAAAATATTTTGAGGAATGATGGTAAACCCACAGCAGATAGTGACCATTGACTCCCATAGTATGAATAAAAAAATGATGGAATTTTATAGGTTCAATGAAAATTCTTTCATAATTTACGTATCCTTGTGTTGTTTTAAACCTGTATGCATTAGTTTTTTTCTGATTAACACAAAAAAAATATTTTGAGGAATGATGGTAAACCCACAGCAGATAGTGACCATTGACTCCTATAGTAGGAATAAAAAAATGATGGAATTTTATAGGTTCAATGAAAATTCTTTCATAATTTACTCATCCTTGTGTTGTTTTAAACCTGTATGCATTAGTTTTTTTCTGATTAACACAAAATAAAATATTTTGAGGAATGATGGTAAACCCACAGCAGATAGTGACCTTTGACTCCCATAGTAGGAATAAAAAATGATGGAATTTTATAGGTACCATCAACTGTGTGCTAATTATATATTTTTTAAATATTTTCTTCATCATTTATCAAGATACTTCTAAATAATTTTTTTCCTACTATGGAAGTCAATGGTAATTTATTTCATTATTTGCTTTACAGGCTTGCAGAGCTGATATGATGACGACTTAAACATCCTCGACACAACTGAAGGCACAACTTAAAGAGATTGTTCAATGAAAATTCTTTCATAATTTACTCATCCTTGTGTTGTTTTAAACCTGTATGCATTAGTTTTTTTCTGATTAACACAAAAGAAAATATTTTGAGGAATGATGGTAAACCCACAGCAGATAGTGACCATTGACTCCCATAGTATGAATAAAAAAATGATGGAATTTTATAGGTTCAATGAAAATTCTTTCATAATTTACGTATCCTTGTGTTGTTTTAAACCTGTATGCATTAGTTTTTTTCTGATTAACACAAAAAAAAATATTTTGAGGAATGATGGTAAACCCACAGCAGATAGTGACCATTGACTCCCATAGTAGGAATAAAAAAATGATGGAATTTTATAGGTTCAATGAAAATTCTTTCATAATTTACTCATCCTTGTGTTGTTTTAAACCTGTATGCATTAGTTTTTTTCTGATTAACACAAAAGAAAATATTTTGAGGAATGATGGTAAACCCACAGCAGATAGTGACCATTGACTCCCATAGTAGGAATAAAAAAAATGATGGAATTTTATAGGTTCAATGAAAATTCTTTCATAATTTACTCATCCTTGTGTTGTTTTAAACCTGTATGCATTAGTTTTTTTCTGATTAACACAAAATACAATATTTTGAGGAATGATGGTAAACCCACAGCAGATGGTGACCATTGACTCCCATAGTAGGAATAAAAAATGATGGAATTTTATAGGTACCATCAACTGTGTGCTAATTATATATTTTTTAAAAATTTTCTTCATCATTTATCAAGATAATTCTAAATAATTTTTTTTCCTACTATGGAAGTCAATGGTAATTTATTTCATTATTTGCTTTACAGGCTTGCAGAGCTGATATGATGACGACTTAAACATCCTCGACACAACTGAAGGCACAACTTAAAGAGATTGTTCAATGAAAATTATTTCATTATTTACTCATCCTCGTGTTGTTTTAAACCTGTATGCATTAGTTTTTTTCTGATTAACACAAAAGAAAATATTTTGAGGAATGATGGTAAACCCACAGCAGATAGTGACCATTGACTCCCATAGTAGGAATAAAAAAATGATGGAATTTTACAGGTTCAATGAAAATTCTTTCATAATTTACTCATCCTTGTGTTGTTTTAAACCTGTATGCATTAGTTTTTTTCTGATTAACACAAAAGAAAATATTTTGAGGAATGATGGTAAACCCACAGCAGATAGTTACCATTGACTCCCATAGTAGGAATAAAAAAATGATGGAATTTTATAGGTTCAAGAAAAATTCTTTCATAATTTACTCATCCTTGTGTTGTTTTAAACCTGTATGCATTAGTTTTTTTCTGATTAACACAAAAGAAAATATTTTGAGGAATGATGGTAAACCCACAGCAGATAGTGACCTTTGAATCCCATAGTAGGAATAAAAAAAGATGGAATTTTATAGGTTCAATGAAAATTCTTTCATAATTTACTCATCCTTGTGTTGTTTTAAACCTGTATGCATTAGTTTTTTTCTGATTAACACAAAAGAAAATATTTTGAGGAATGATGGTAAACCCACAGCAGATAGTGACCATTGACTCCCATAGTAGGAATAAAAAAAGATGGAATTTTATAGGTTCAATGAAAATTCTTTCATAATTTACTCATCCTCGTGTTGTTTTAAACCTGTATGCATTAGTTTTTTTCTGATTAACACAAAAGAAAATATTTTGAGGAATGATGGTAAACCCACAGCAGGTAGTGACCATTGTCTCCCATAGTAGGAATAAAAAAATGAAGGAATTTTATATGTTAAATGAAAATTATTTCATAATTTACTCATCCTTGTGTTGTTTTAAACGTGTATGCATCAGTTTTTTTCTGATTAACACAAAAGAAAACATTTTGAGAAATGAAGGTAAACCCACAGCAGATAATGGCCATTGACTCCCATAAGGGAATAAAAAATGATGGAATTTTATAGGTTCAATGAAAATTCTTTCATAATTTACTCATCCTTGTGTTGTTTTAAACCTGTATGCATTAGTTTTTTTCTGATTAACACAAAAGAAAATATTTTGAGGAATGATGGTAAACCCACAGCAGATAGTGACCTTTGACTCCCATAGTAGGAATAAAAAAAAGATGGAATTTTATAGGTTCAATGAAAATTCTTTCATAATTTACTCATCCTCGTGTTGTTTTAAACCTGTATGCATTAGTTTTTTACGGATTAACACAAAAGATAATATGTTGAGGAATGATGGTAAACCCACAGCAGATAGTTACCATTGACTCCCATAGTAGGAATAAAAAAATGATGGAATTTTATAGGTTCAAGAAAAATTCTTTCATAATTTACTCATCCTTGTGTTGTTTTAAACCTGTATGCATTAGTTTTTTTCTGATTAACACAAAAGAAAATATTTTGAGGAATGATGGTAAACCCACAGCAGATAGTGACCTTTGACTCCCATAGTAGGAATAAAAAAAGATGGAATTTTATAGGTTCAATGAAAATTCTTTCATAATTTACTCATCCTCGTGTTGTTTTAAACCTGTATGCATTAGTTTTTTTCTGATTAACACAAAATAAAATATTTTGAGGAATGATGGTAAACCCACAGCAGATAGTGACCATTGACTCCCATAGTAGGAATAAAAAATGATGGAATTTTATAGGTACCATCAACTGTGTGCTAATTATATATTTTTTAAATATTTTCTTCATCATTTATCAAGATACTTCTAAAAAAAATTTTTCCTACTATGGAAGTCAATGGTAATTTATTTCATTATTTGCTTTACAGGCTTGCAGAGCTGATATGATGACGACTTAAACATCCTCGACACAACTGAAGGCACAACTTAAAGAGATTGTTCAATGAAAATTATTTTATTATTTACTCATCCTCGTGTTGTTTTAAACCTGCATGCATTAGTTTTTTTCTGATTAACACAAAAGAAAATATTTTGAGGAATGATGGTAAACCCACAGCAGATAGTGACCATTGACTCCCATAGTAGGAATAAAAAAAAGATGGAATTTTATAGGTTCAATGAAAATTCTTTTATAATTTACTCATACTTGTGTTGTTTTAAACCTGTATGCATTAGTTTTTTTCTGATTAACACAAAAGAAAACATTTTGAGGAATGATGGTAAACCCACAGCAGATAGTGACCATTGACTCCCATAGTAGGAATAAAAAAAAGATGGAATTTTATAGGTTCAATGAAAATTCTTTCATAATTTACTCATCCTCGTGTTGTTTTAAACCTGTATGCATTAATTTTTTTCTGATTAACACAAAAGAAAATATTTTGAGGAATGATGGTAAACCCACAGCAGATAGTGACCATTGACTCCCATAGTAGGAATAAAAAAATGAAGGAATTTTATATGTTAAATTAAAATTATTTCATAATTTACTCATCCTTGTGTTGTTTTAAACGTGTATGCATTAGTTTTTTTCTGATTAACACAAAAGAAAATATTTTGAGAAATGAAGGTAAACCCACAGCAGATAATGGCCATTGACTCCCATAGTTGGAATAAAAAAATGATGGAATTTTATAGGTTCAATGAAAATTCTTTCATAATTTACTCATCCTTGTGTTGTTTTAAACCTGTATGCATTAGTTTTTTTCTGATTAACACAAAATAAAATATTTTGAGGAATGATGGTAAACCCACAGCAGATAGTGACCATTGACTCCCATAGTATGAATAAAAAAATGATGGAATTTTATAGGTTCGATGAAAATTCTTTCATAATTTACGTATCCTTGTGTTGTTTTAAACCTGTATGCATTAGTTTTTTTCTGATTAACACAAAAAAAAATATTTTGAGGAATGATGGTAAACCCACAGCAGATAGTGACCATTGAATCCCATAGTAGGAATAAAAAAATGATGGAATTTTATAGGTTCAATGAAAATTCTTTCATAATTTACTCATCCTTGTGTTGTTTTAAACCTGTATGCATTAGTTTTTTTCTGATTAACACAAAAGAAAATTTTTTGAGGAATGATGGTAAACCCACAGCAGATAGTGACCATTGACTCCCATAGTAGGAATAAAAAAATGAAGGAATTTTATATGTTAAATTAAAATTATTTCATAATTTACTCATCCTTGTGTTGTTTTAAACGTGTATGCATTAGTTTTTTTCTGATTAACACAAAATAAAATATTTTGAGGAATGATGGTAAACCCACAGCAGATAGTGACCATTGACTCCCATAGTAGGAATAAAAAAAATGATGGAATTTTATAGGTTCAATGAAAATTCTTTCATAATTTACTCATCCTTGTGTTGTTTTAAACCTGTATGCATTATTTTTTTTCTGATTAACACAAAATAAAATATTTTGAGGAATGATGGTAAACCCACAGCAGATAGTGACCATTGACTCCCATAGTAGGAATAAAAAATGATGGAATTTTATAGGTACCATCAACTGTGTGCTAATTATATATTTTTTAAATATTTTCTTCATCATTTATCAAGATACTTCTAAATAATTTTTTTCCTACTATGGAAGTCAATGGTAATTTATTTCATTATTTGCTTTACAGGCTTGCAGAGCTGATATGATGACGACTTAAACATCCTCGACACAACTGAAGGCACAACTTAAAGAGATTGTTCAATGAAAATTATTTCATTATTTACTCATCCTCGTGTTGTTTTAAACCTGTATGCATTAGTTTTTTTTTGATTAACACAAAAGAAAATATTTTGAGGAATGATGGTAAACCCACAGCAGATAGTGACCATTGATTCCCATAGTAGGAATAAAAAAATGATGGAATTTTACAGGTTCAATGAAAATTCTTTCATAATTTACTCATCCTTGTGTTGTTTTAAACCTGTATGCATTAGTTTTTTTCTGATTAACACAAAAGAAAATATTTTGAGGAATGATGGTAAACCCACAGCAGATAGTTACCATTGACTCCCATAGTAGGAATAAAAAAATGATGGAATTTTATAGGTTCAAGAAAAATTCTTTTATAATTTACTCATCCTTGTGTTGTTTTAAACCTGTATGCATTAGTTTTTTTCTGATTAACACAAAAGAAAATATTTTGAGGAATGATGGTAAACCCACAGCAGATAGTGACCTTTGACTCCTATAGTAGGAATAAAAAAAGATGGAATTTTATAGGTTCAATGAAAATTCTTTCATAATTTACTCATCCTTATGTTGTTTTAAACGTGTATGCATTAGTTTTTTTCTGATTAACACAAAAGAAAATATTTTGAGGAATGATGGTAAACCCACAGCAGATAGTGACCATTGACTCCCATAGTAGGAATAAAAAAATGATGGAATTTTATAGGTTCAATGAAAATTCTTTCATAATTTACTCATCCTTGTGTTGTTTTAAACCTGTATGCATTAGTTTTTTTCTGATTAACACAAAAGAAAATATTTTGAGGAATGATGGTAAACCCACAGCAGATAGTGACCATTGACTCCCATAGTAGGAATAAAAAAATGATGGAATTTTATAGGTTCAATGAAAATTCTTTCATAATTTACTCATCCTTGTGTTGTTTTAAACCTGTATGCATTAGTTTTTTTCTGATTAACACAAAAGAAAATATTTTGAGGAATGATGGTAAACCCACAGCAGATAGTGACCATTGACTCCCATAGTAGGAATAAAAAAAAGATGGAATTTTATAGGTTCAATGAAAATTCTTTCATAATTTACTCATCCTCGTGTTGTTTTAAACCTGTATGCATTAGTTTTTTTCTGATTAACACAAAATAAAATATTTTGAGGAATGATGGTAAACCCACAGCAGATAGTGACCATTGACTCCCATAGTAGGAATAAAAAAATGAAGGAATTTTATATGTTAAATGAAAATTATTTCATAATTTACTCATCCTTGTGTTGTTTTAAACGTGTATGCATTAGCTTTTTTCTGATTAACACAAAAGAAAACATTTTGAGAAATGAAGGTAAACCCACAGCAGATAGTGACCATTGACTCCCATTGTAGGAATAAAAAATGATGGAATTTTATAGGTACCATCAACTGTGTGCTAATTATATATTTTTTAAATATTTTCTTCATCATTTATCAAGATACTTCTAAATAATTTTTTTCCTACTATGGAAGTCAATGGTTATTTATTTCATTATTTGCTTTACAGGCTTGCAGAGCTGATATGATGACGACTTAAACATCCTCGACACAACTGAAGGCACAACTTAAAGAGATTGTTCAATGAAAATTATTTCATTATTTACTCATCCTCGTGTTGTTTTAAACCTGTATGCATTAGTTTTTTTCTGATTAACACAAAAGAAAATATTTTGAGGAATGATGGTAAACCCACAGCAGATAGTGACCTTTGACTCCCATAGTAGGAATAAAAAAATGATGGAATTTTACAGGTTCAATGAAAATTCTTTCATAATTTACTCATCCTTGTGTTGTTTTAAACCTGTATGCATTAGTTTTTTTCTGATTAACACAAAAGAAAATATTTTAAGGAATGATGGTAAACCCACAGCAGATAGTTACCATTGACTCCCATAGTAGGAATAAAAAAATGATGGAATTTTATAGGTTCAAGAAAAATTCTTTCATAATTTACTCATCCTTGTGTTGTTTTAAACCTGTATGCATTAGTTTTTTTCTGATTAACACAAAAGAAAATATTTTGAGGAATGATGGTAAACCCACAGCAGATAGTGACCTTTGACTCCCATAGTAGGAATAAAAAAAAGATGGAATTTTATAGGTTCAATGAAAATTCTTTCATAATTTACTCATCCTTATGTTGTTTTAAACGTGTATGCATTAGTTTTTTTTCTGATTAACACAAAAGAAAATATTTTGAGGAATGATGGTAAACCCACAGCAGATAGTGACCATTGACTCCCATAGTAGGAATAAAAAAAAGATGGAATTTTATAGGTTCAATGAAAATTCTTTCATAATTTACTCATCCTTGTGTTGTTTTAAACCTGTATGCATTAGTTTTTTTCTGATTAACACAAAAGAAAATATTTTGAGGAATGATGGTAAACCCACAGCAGATAGTGACCATTGACTCCCATAGTAGGAATAAAAAAAAGATGGAATTTTATAGGTTCAATGAAAATTCTTTCATAATTTACTCATCCTCGTGTTGTTTTAAACCTGTATGCATTAGTTTTTTTTCTGATTAACACAAAAGAAAATATTTTGAGGAATGATGGTAAACCCACAGCAGATAGTGACCATTGACTCCCATAGTAGGAATAAAAAAATGAAGGAATTTTATATGTTAAATGAAAATTATTTCATAATTTACTCATCCTTGTGTTGTTTTAAACGTGTATGCATTAGCTTTTTTCTGATTAACACAAAAGAAAACATTTTGAGAAATGAAGGTAAACCCACAGCAGATAATGGCCATTGACTCCCATAGTAGGAATAAAAAAATGATGGAATTTTATAGGTTCAATGAAAATTCTTTCATAATTTACTCATCCTTGTGTTGTTTTAAACCTGTATGCATTAGTTTTTTTCTGATTAACACAAAAGAAAATATTTTGAGGAATGATGGTAAACCCACAGCAGATAGTGACCATTGACTCCCATAGTAGGAATAAAAAAATGAAGGAATTTTATATGTTAAATGAAAATTATTTCATAATTTACTCATCCTTGTGTTGTTTTAAACCTGTATGCATTAGTTTTTTTCTGATTAACACAAAAGAAAATATTTTGAGGAATGATGGTAAACCCACAGCAGATAGTGACCATTGACTCCCATAGTATGAATAAAAAAATGATGGAATTTTATAGGTTCAATGAAAATTCTTTCATAATTTACGTATCCTTGTGTTGTTTTAAACCTGTATGCATTAGTTTTTTTCTGATTAACACAAAAAAAATATTTTGAGGAATGATGGTAAACCCACAGCAGATAGTGACCATTGACTCCCATAGTAGGAATAAAAAAATGATGGAATTTTATAGGTTCAATGAAAATTCTTTCATAATTTACTCATCCTTGTGTTGTTTTAAACCTGTATGCATTAGTTTTTTTCTGATTAACACAAAAGAAATTATTTTGAGGAATGATGGTAAACCCACAGCAGATAGTGACCATTGACTCCCATAGTAGGAATAAAAAAAATGATGGAATTTTATAGGTTCAATGAAAATTCTTTCATAATTTACTCATCCTTGTGTTGTTTTAAACCTGTATGCATTAGTTTTTTTCTGATTAACACAAAATAAAATATTTTGAGGAATGATGGTAAACCCACAGCAGATAGTGACCATTGACTCCCATAGTAGGAATAAAAAATGATGGAATTTTATAGGTACCATCAACTGTGTGCTAATTATATATTTTTTAAATATTTTCTTCATCATTTATCAAGATACTTCTAAATAATTTTTTTCCTACTATGGAAGTCAATGGTAATTTATTTCATTATTTGCTTTACAGGCTTGCAGAGCTGATATGATGACGACTTAAACATCCTCGACACAACTGAAGGCACAACTTAAAGAGATTGTTCAATGAAAATTATTTCATTATTTTCTCATCCTCGTGTTGTTTTAAACCTGTATGCATTAGTTTTTTTCTGATTAACACAAAAGAAAATATTTTGAGGAATGATGGTAAACCCACAGCAGATAGTGACCATTGACTCCCATAGTAGGAATAAAAAAATGATGGAATTTTACAGGTTCAATGAAAATTCTTTCATAATTTACTCATCCTTGTGTTGTTTTAAACCTGTATGCATTAGTTTTTTTCTGATTAACACAAAAGAAAATATTTTGAGGAATGATGGTAAACCCACAGCAGATAGTGACCATTGACTCCCATAGTATGAATAAAAAAATGATGGAATTTTATAGGTTCAATGAATATTCTTTCATAATTTACGTATCCTTGTGTTGTTTTAAACCTGTATGCATTAGTTTTTTTCTGATTAACACAAAAAAAAATATTTTGAGGAATGATGGTAAACCCACAGCAGATAGTGACCATTGACTCCCATAGTAGGAATAAAAAAATGATGGAATTTTATAGGTTCAATGAAAATTCTTTCATAATTTACTCATCCTTGTGTTGTTTTAAACCTGTATGCATTAGTTTTTTTCTGATTAACACAAAAGAAAATATTTTGAGGAATGATGGTAAACCCACAGCAGATAGTGACCATTGACTCCCATAGTAGGAATAAAAAAAATGATGGAATTTTATAGGTTCAATGAAAATTCTTTCATAATTTACTCATCCTTGTGTTGTTTTAAACCTGTATGCATTAGTTTTTTTCTGATTAACACAAAATACAATATTTTGAGGAATGATGGTAAACCCACAGCAGATAGTGACCATTGACTCCCATAGTAGGAATAAAAAATGATGGAATTTTATAGGTACCATCAACTGTGTGCTAATTATATATTTTTTAAATATTTTCTTCATCATTTATCAAGATAATTCTAAATAAATTCTTTCCTACTATGGAAGTCAATGGTAATTTATTTCATTATTTGCTTTACAGGCTTGCAGAGCTGATATGATGACGACTTAAACATCCTCGACACAACTGAAGGCACAACTTAAAGAGATTGTTCAATGAAAATTATTTCATTATTTACTCATCCTCGTGTTGTTTTAAACCTGTATGCATTAGTTTTTTTCTGATTAACACAAAAGAAAATATTTTGAGGAATGATGGTAAACCCACAGCAGATAGTGACCATTGACTCCCATAGTAGGAATAAAAAAATGATGGAATTTTACAGGTTCAATGAAAATTCTTTCATAATTTACTCATCCTTGTGTTGTTTTAAACCTGTAAGCATTAGTTTTTTTCTGATTAACACAAAAGAAAATATTTTGAAGAATGATGGTAAACCCACAGCAGATAGTTACCATTGACTCCCATAGTAGGAATAAAAAAAATGATGGAATTTTATAGGTTCAAGAAAAATTCTTTCATAATTTACTCATCCTTGTGTTGTTTTAAACCTGTATGCATTAGTTTTTTTCTGATTAACACAAAAGAAAATATTTTGAGGAATGATGGTAAACCCACAGCAGATAGTGACCTTTGACTCCCATAGTAGGAATAAAAAAAAGATGGAATTTTATAGGTTCAATGAAAATTCTTTCATAATTTACTCATCCTTGTGTTGTTTTAAACCTGTATGCATTAGTTTTTTTCTGATTAACACAAAAGAAAATATTTTGAGGAATGATGGTAAACCCACAGCAGATAGTGACCATTGACTCCCATAGTAGGAATAAAAAAAAGATGGAATTTTATAGGTTCAATGAAAATTCTTTCATAATTTACTCATCCTCGTGTTGTTTTAAACCTGTATGCATTAGTTTTTTTTCTGATTAACACAAAATAAAATATTTTGAGGAATGATGGTAAACCCACAGCAGATAGTGACCATAGACTCCCATAGTAGGAATAAAAAAATGAAGGAATTTTATATGTTAAATGAAAATTATTTCATAATTTACTCATCCTTGTGTTGTTTTAAACGTGTATGCATTAGTTTTTTTCTGATTAACACAAAAGAAAACATTTTGAGAAATGAAGGTAAACCCACAGCAGATAATGGCCATTGACTCCCATAGTAGGAATAAAAAATGATGGAATTTTATAGGTTCAATGAAAATTCTTTCATAATTTACTCATCCTTGTGTTGTTTTAAACCTGTATGCATTAGTTTTTTTCTGATTAACACAAAAGAAAATATTTTGAGGAATGATGGTAAACCCACAGCAGATAGTGACCATTGACTCCCATAGTAGGAATAAAAAATGATGGAATTTTATAGGTACCATCAACTGTGTGCTAATTATATATTTTTTAAATATTTTCTTCATCATTTATCAAGATACTTCTAAATAATTTTTTTCCTACTATGGAAGTCAATGGTAATTTATTTCATTATTTGCTTTACAGGCTTGCAGAGCTGATATGATGACGACTTAAACATCCTCGACACAACTGAAGGCACAACTTAAAGAGATTGTTCAATGAAAATTATTTCATTATTTACTCATCCTCGTGTTGTTTTAAACCTGTATGCATTAGTTTTTTTCTGATTAACACAAAAGAAAATATTTTGAGGAATGATGGTAAACCCACAGCAGATAGTGACCATTGACTCCCATAGTAGGAATAAAAAAATGATGGAATTTTACAGGTTCAATGAAAATTCTTTCATAATTTACTCATCCTTGTGTTGTTTTAAACCTGTATGCATTAGTTTTTTTCTGATTAACACAAAAGAAAATATTTTGAGGAATGATGGTAAACCCACAGCAGATAGTGACCTTTGACTCCCATAGTAGGAATAAAAAAAAGATGGAATTTTATAGGTTCAATGAAAATTCTTTCATAATTTACTCATCCTCGTGTTGTTTTAAACCTGTATGCATTAGTTTTTTACGGATTAACACAAAAGATAATATGTTGAGGAATGATGGTAAACCCACAGCAGATAGTTACCATTGACTCCCATAGTAGGAATAAAAAAATGATGGAATTTTATAGGTTCAAGAAAAATTATTTCATAATTTACTCATCCTTGTGTTGTTTTAAACCTGTATGCATTAGTTTTTTTCTGATTAACACAAAAGAAAATATTTTGAGGAATGATGGTAAACCCACAGCAGATAGTGACCTTTGACTCCCATAGTAGGAATAAAAAAAAGATGGAATTTTATAGGTTCAATGAAAATTCTTTCATAATTTACTCATCCTCGTGTTGTTTTAAACCTGTATGCATTAGTTTTTTTCTGATTAACACAAAATAAAATATTTTGAGGAATGATGGTAAACCAACAGCAGATAGTGACCATTGACTCCCATAGTAGGAATAAAAAATGATGGAATTTTATAGGTACCATCAACTGTGTGCTAATTATATATTTTTTAAATATTTTCTTCATCATTTATCAAGATACTTCTAAATAATTTTTTTCCTACTATGGAAGTCAATGGTAATTTATTTCATTATTTGCTTTACAGGCTTGCAGAGCTGATATGATGACGACTTAAACATCCTCGACACAACTGAAGGCACAACTTAAAGAGATTGTTCAATGAAAATTATTTTATTATTTACTCATCCTCGTGTTGTTTTAAACCTGCATGCATTAGTTTTTTTCTGATTAACACAAAAGAAAATATTTTGAGGAATGATGGTAAACCCACAGCAGATAGTGACCATTGACTCCCATAGTAGGAATAAAAAAAAGATGGAATTTTATAGGTTCAATGAAAATTCTTTTATAATTTACTCATCCTTGTGTTGTTTTAAACCTGTATGCATTAGTTTTTTTCTGATTAACACAAAAGAAAATATTTTGAGGAATGATGGTAAACCCACAGCAGATAGTGACCATTGACTCCCATAGTAGGAATAAAAAAATGATGGAATTTTACAGGTTCAATGAAAATTCTTTCATAATTTACTCATCCTTGTGTTGTTTTAAACCTGTATGCATTAGTTTTTTTCTGATTAACACAAAAGAAAATATTTTGAGGAATGATGGTAAACCCACAGCAGATAGTGACCATTGACTCCCATAGTATGAATAAAAAAATGATGGAATTTTATAGGTTCAATGAAAATTCTTTCATAATTTACTCATCCTTGTGTTGTTTTAAACCTGTATGCATTAGTTTTTTTCTGATTAACACAAAATACAATATTTTGAGGAATGATGGTAAACCCACAGCAGATAGTGACCATTGACTCCCATAGTAGGAATAAAAAATGATGGAATTTTATAGGTACCATCAACTGTGTGCTAATTATATATTTTTTAAATATTTTCTTCATCATTTATCAAGATACTTCTAAATAATTTTTTTCCTACTATGGAAGTCAATGGTAATTTATTTCATTATTTGCTTTACAGGCTTGCAGAGCTGATATGATGACGACTTAAACATCCTCGACACAACTGAAGGCACAACTTAAAGAGATTGTTCAATGAAAACTCTTTCATAATTTACTCATCCTTGTGTTGTTTTAAACCTGTATGCATTAGTTTTTTTCTGATTAACACAAAAGAAAATATTTTGAGGAATGATGGTAAACCCACAGCAGATAGTGACCATTGACTCCCATAGTAGGAATAAAAAAATGATGGAATTTTACAGGTTCAATGAAAATTCTTTCATAATTTACTCATCCTTGTGTTGTTTTAAACCTGTATGCATTAGTTTTTTTCTGATTAACACAAAAGAAAATATTTTGAGGAATGATGGTAAACCCACAGCAGATAGTGACCATTGACTCCCATAGTATGAATAAAAAAATGATGGAATTTTATAGGTTCAATGAAAATTCTTTCATAATTTACTCATCCTTGTGTTGTTTTAAACCTGTATGCATTAGTTTTTTTCTGATTAACACAAAATACAATATTTTGAGGAATGATGGTAAACCCACAGCAGATAGTGACCATTGACTCCCATAGTAGGAATAAAAAATGATGGAATTTTATAGGTACCATCAACTGTGTGCTAATTATATATTTTTTAAATATTTTCTTCATCATTTATCAAGATACTTCTAAATAATTTTTTTCCTACTATGGAAGTCAATGGTAATTTATTTCATTATTTGCTTTACAGGCTTGCAGAGCTGATATGATGACGACTTAAACATCCTCGACACAACTGAAAGCACAACTTAAAGAGATTGTTCAATGAAAATTATTTCATTATTTACTCATCCTCGTGTTGTTTTAAACCTGTATGCATTAGTTTTTTTCTGATTAACACAAAAGAAAATATTTTGAGGAATGATGGTAAACCCACAGCAGATAGTGACCATTGACTCCCATAGTAGGAATAAAAAAATGTTGGAATTTTACAGGTTCAATGAAAATTCTTTCATAATTTACTCATCCTTGTGTTGTTTTAAACCTGTATGCATTAGTTTTTTCCTGATTAACACAAAAGAAAATATTTTGAGGAATGATGGTAAACCCACAGCAGATAGTGACCATTGACTCCCATAGTAGGAATAAAAAATGATGGAATTTTATAGGTTCAATGAAAATTCTTTTATAATTTACTCATCCTTGTGTTGTTTTAAACGTGTATGCATTAGTTTTTTTCTGATTAACACAAAAGAAAACATTTTGAGAAATGAAGGTAAACCCACAGCAGATAATGGCCATTGACTCCCATAGTAGGAATAAAAAATGATGGAATTTTATAGGTTCAATGAAAATTCTTTCATAATTTACTCATCCTTGTGTTGTTTTAAACCTGTATGCATTAGTTTTTTTCTGATTAACACAAAAGAAAATATTTTGAGGAATGATGGTAAACCCACAGCAGATAGTGACCTTTGACTCCCATAGTAGGAATAAAAAAAAGATGGAACTTTATAGGTTCAATGAAAATTCTTTCATAATTTACTCATCCTCGTGTTGTTTTAAACCTGTATGCATTAGTTTTTTTCTGATTAACACAAAATAAAATATTTTGAGGAATGATGGTAAACCAACAGCAGATAGTGACCATTGACTCCCATAGTAGGAATAAAAAATGATGGAATTTTATAGGTACCATCAACTGTGTGCTAATTATATATTTTTTAAATATTTTCTTCATCATTTATCAAGATACTTCTAAATAATTTTTTTCCTACTATGGAAGTCAATGGTAATTTATTTCATTATTTGCTTTACAGGCTTGCAGAGCTGATATGATGACGACTTAAACATCCTCGACACAACTGAAGGCACAACTTAAAGAGATTGTTCAATGAAAATTATTTTATTATTTACTCATCCTCGTGTTGTTTTAAACCTGCATGCATTAGTTTTTTTCTGATTAACACAAAAGAAAATATTTTGAGGAATGATGGTAAACCCACAGCAGATAGTGACCATTGACTCCCATAGTAGGAATAAAAAAAAGATGGAATTTTATAGGTTCAATGAAAATTCTTTTATAATTTACTCATCCTTGTGTTGTTTTAAACCTGTATGCATTAGTTTTTTTCTGATTAACACAAAAGAAAATATTTTGAGGAATGATGGTAAACCCACAGCAGATAGTGACCATTGACTCCCATAGTAGGAATAAAAAAATGATGGAATTTTACAGGTTCAATGAAAATTCTTTCATAATTTACTCATCCTTGTGTTGTTTTAAACCTGTATGCATTAGTTTTTTTCTGATTAACACAAAAGAAAATATTTTGAGGAATGATGGTAAACCCACAGCAGATAGTGACCATTGACTCCCATAGTATGAATAAAAAATGATGGAATTTTATAGGTTCAATGAAAATTCTTTCATAATTTACTCATCCTTGTGTTGTTTTAAACCTGTATGCATTAGTTTTTTTCTGATTAACACAAAATACAATATTTTGAGGAATGATGGTAAACCCACAGCAGATAGTGACCATTGACTCCCATAGTAGGAATAAAAAATGATGGAATTTTATAGGTACCATCAACTGTGTGCTAATTATATATTTTTTAAATATTTTCTTCATCATTTATCAAGATACTTCTAAATAATTTTTTTCCTACTATGGAAGTCAATGGTAATTTATTTCATTATTTGCTTTACAGGCTTGCAGAGCTGATATGATGACGACTTAAACATCCTCGACACAACTGAAGGCACAACTTAAAGAGATTGTTCAATGAAAACTCTTTCATAATTTACTCATCCTTGTGTTGTTTTAAACCTGTATGCATTAGTTTTTTTCTGATTAACACAAAAGAAAATATTTTGAGGAATGATGGTAAACCCACAGCAGATAGTGACCATTGACTCCCATAGTAGGAATAAAAAAATGATGGAATTTTACAGGTTCAATGAAAATTCTTTCATAATTTACTCATCCTTGTGTTGTTTTAAACCTGTATGCATTAGTTTTTTTCTGATTAACACAAAATACAATATTTTGAGGAATGATGGTAAACCCACAGCAGATAGTGACCATTGACTCCCATAGTAGGAATAAAAAAATGATGGAATTTTACAGGTTCAATGAAAATTCTTTCATAATTTACTCATCCTTGTGTTGTTTTAAACCTGTATGCATTAGTTTTTTCCTGATTAACACAAAAGAAAATATTTTGAGGAATGATGGTAAACCCACAGCAGATAGTGACCATTGACTCCCATAGTAGGAATAAAAAATGATGGAATTTTATAGGTTCAATGAAAACTCTTTCATAATTTACTCATCCTTGTGTTGTTTTAAACCTGTATGCATTAGTTTTTTTCTGATTAACACAAAAGAAAATATTTTGAGGAATGATGGTAAACCCACAGCAGATAGTGACCATTGACTCCCATAGTAGGAATAAAAAAAAGATGGAATTTTATAGGTTCAATGAAAATTTTTTCCTTATTTTACTCATCCTTGTGTTGTTTTAAACCTGTATGCATTAGTTTTTTTCTGATTAACACAAAAGAAAATATTTTGAGGAATGATGGTAAACCCACAGCAGATAGTGACCATTGACTCCCATAGTAGGAATAAAAAAATGAAGGAAATTTATATGTTAAATGAAAATTATTTCATAATTTACTCATCCTTGTGTTGTTTTAAACGTGTATGCATTAGTTTTTTTCTGATTAACACAAAAGAAAATATTTTGAGAAATGAAGGTAAACCCACAGCAGATAATGGCCATTGACTCCCATAGTAGGAATAAAAAAATGATGGAATTTTATAGGTTCAATGAAAATTCTTTCATAATTTACTCATCCTTGTGTTGTTTTAAACCTGTATGCATTAGTTTTTTTCTGATTAACACAAAAGAAAATATTTTGAGGAATGATGGTAAACCCACAGCAGATAGTGACCATTGACTCCCATAGTAGGAATAAAAAAAAGATGGAATTTTATAAGTTCAATGAAAATTCTTTCATAATTTACTAGGGGTGTGCCGGTTTTAGAATTGGTGATGACGGTTATGACGTGAGTCAAATGTGACGGTTCATAACATAACCGTCGGTGAGGGGCGTTTTGCTCATTTAAATGCTCGTGGATTGACGGGAAAGTGTCATTTTACCATAAAATCATGAATGTGATGCCAAGTGTGTTTTAAACAGTAATAACTTTGAACAATTTAACAGAAAGCAATGAAATATTTAAAAAACACACTGTTGCCAGAAGACTGCGTTGTCACTCTCTCATCTATCATCTATTTGAATAATCTTCAGAAACAGATTTGTGCATTGGGCTTTTTATGTCTGTAATTGTGTCTATATCTGTCATTACACGGACCAGAACAGCACGAAAACAATGTGGATTAAAAGCGTATTGAAGAGGTTTTGCTCATAAATGCAGGTAAAAGAAAGTAATGTGTGAACTTGAGATTGTTATTAAACGCAGCCGGTGTAAAAGCACAATGGCCACGCGCAGCAAACGCTCTCCGCAGACGCGCTGCACAGTGCTCACCCGGCGTTTGAATAAACTAGACGCTGATTAGCTACTTGCTCTACGTTTCTTTAAAACTAACAGCAAGACAACTAGCAGTGAATGTGCGTTCAAGAGAGTTAGTAGATTAGCATGGGAGGATTTGGACTTGAAAAGCGGAGAGTACTGATGCCTTTCCGCGGTTAAAACAACATTCCTTCTCATGGTCATTCATGTTTATTTGATGCTATAAATTAACTAGAAGGAAGAGATGATTTGAAAGGTGAGACTTTGTTTAATATGTTTAATCTCAAAAGTAACCGAAAAGCAACCTGGTTTGTCCTGTATGTCAGCGCGTTGTCAGTCAGTGTCTGCTCCGCTCTGTATTTTTCACTGCGTGAGAACGTGAGGGGGCATATAACACAAACTGTAAACAATTGTTTTTAATTAGTATTTAAAAATTCTTTATGATAAAGATTTAAAAAAATAAATTTTAATAACACGGTTTTGCCGGTTATTGAGTTCTAATGACGGTGTTCAACTGTAACCGTCGGTCTCACGGTTATATAATGACCGTCACACCCCTATAATTTACTCATCCTTGTGTTGTTTTAAACCTGTATGCATTAGTTTTTTTCTGATTAACACAAAAGAAAATATTTTGAGGAATGATGGTAAACCCACAGCAGATAGTGACCATTGACTCCCATAGTAGGAATAAAAAAAGATGGAATTTTATAGGTTCAATGAAAATTCTTTCATAATTTACTCATCCTCGTGTTGTTTTAAACCTGTATGCATTAGTTTTTTTCTGATTAACACAAAAGAAAATATTTTGAGGAATGATGGTAAACCCACAGCAGATAGTGACCATTGACTCCCATAGTAGGAATAAAAAAATGAAGGAATTTTATATGTTAAATGAAAATTATTTCATAATTTACTCATCCTTGTGTTGTTTTAAACGTGTATGCATTAGTTTTTTTCTGATTAACACAAAAGAAAACATTTTGAGAAATGAAGGTAAACCCACAGCAGATAATGGCCATTGACTCCCATAGTAGGAATAAAAAATGATGGAATTTTATAGGTTCAATGAAAATTCTTTCATAATTTACTCATCCTTGTGTTGTTTTAAACCTGTATGCATTAGTTTTTTTCTGATTAACACAAAAGAAAATATTTTGAGGAATGATGGTAAACCCACAGCAGATAGTGACCATTGACTCCCATAGTAGGAATAAAAAAATGATGGAATTTTACAGGTTCAATGAAAATTCTTTCATAATTTACTCATCCTTGTGTTGTTTTAAACCTGTATGCATTAGTTTTTTTCTGATTACCACAAAAGAAAATATTTTGAGGAATGATGGTAAACCCACAGCAGATAGTGACCATTGACTCCCATAGTAGGAATAAAAAAATGAAGGAATTTTATATGTTAAATGAAAATTATTTCATAATTTACTCATCCTTGTGTTGTTTTAAACGTGTATGCATTAGTTTTTTTCTGATTAACACAAAAGAAAACATTTTGAGAAATGAAGGTAAACCCACAGCAGATAATGGCCATTGACTCCCATAGTAGGAATAAAAAATGATGGAATTTTATAGGTTCAATGAAAATTCTTTCATAATTTACTCATCCTTGTGTTGTTTTAAACCTGTATGCATTAGTTTTTTTCTGATTAACACAAAAGAAAATATTTTGAGGAATGATGGTAAACCCACAGCAGATAGTGACCATTGACTCCCATAGTAGGAATAAAAAAATGATGGAATTTTACAGGTTCAATGAAAATTCTTTCATAATTTACTCATCCTCGTGTTGTTTTAAACCTGTATGCATTAGTTTTTTTCTGATTAACACAAAAGAAAATATTTTGAGGAATGATGGTAAACCCACAGCAGATAGTGACCATTGACTCCCATAGTAGGAATAAAAAATGATGGAATTTTATAGGTACCATCAACTGTGTGCTAATTATATATTTTTTAAATATTTTCTTCATCATTTATCAAGATACTTCTAAATAATTTTTTTCCTACTATGGAAGTCAATGGTAATTTATTTCATTATTTGCTTTACAGGCTTGCAGAGCTGATATGATGACGACTTAAACATCCTCGACACAACTGAAGGCACAACTTAAAGAGATTGTTCAATGAAAATTATTTCATTATTTACTCATCCTCGTGTTGTTTTAAACCTGTATGCATTAGTTTTTTTCTGATTAACACAAAAGAAAATATTTTGAGGAATGATGGTAAACCCACAGCAGATAGTGACCATTGACTCCCATAGTAGGAATAAAAAAATGATGGAATTTTACAGGTTCAATGAAAATTCTTTCATAATTTACTCATCCTTGTGTTGTTTTAAACCTGTATGCATTAGTTTTTTTCTGATTAACACAAAAGAAAATATTTTGAGGAATGATGGTAAACCCACAGCAGATAGTTACCATTGACTCCCATAGTAGGAATAAAAAAATGATGGAATTTTATAGGTTCAAGAAAAATTCTTTCATAATTTACTCATCCTTGTGTTGTTTTAAACCTGTATGCATTAGTTTTTTTCTGATTAACACAAAAGAAAATATTTTGAGGAATGATGGTAAACCCACAGCAGATAGTGACCTTTGACTCCCATAGTAGGAATAAAAAAAAGATGGAATTTTATAGGTTCAATGAAAATTCTTTCATAATTTACTCATCCTTGTGTTGTTTTAAACCTGTATGCATTAGTTTTTTTCTGATTAACACAAAAGAAAATATTTTGAGGAATGATGGTAAACCCACAGCAGATAGTGACCATTGACTCCCATAGTAGGAATAAAAAAAAGATGGAATTTTATAGGTTCAATGAAAATTCTTTCATAATTTACTCATCCTCGTGTTGTTTTAAACCTGTATGCATTAGTTTTTTTCTGATTAACACAAAAGAAAATATTTTGAGGAATGATGGTAAACCCACAGCAGATAGTTACCATTGACTCCCATAGTAGGAATAAAAAAATGATGGAATTTTATAGGTTCAAGAAAAATTCTTTCATAATTTACTCATCCTTGTGTTGTTTTAAACCTGTATGCATTAGTTTTTTTCTGATTAACACAAAAGAAAATATTTTGAGGAATGATGGTAAACCCACAGCAGATAGTGACCTTTGACTCCCATAGTAGGAATAAAAAAAAGATGGAATTTTGTAGGTTCAATGAAAATTCTTTCATAATTTACTCATCCTCGTGTTGTTTTAAACCTGTATGCATTAGTTTTTTTCTGATTAACACAAAATAAAATATTTTGAGGAATGATGGTAAACCCACAGCAGATAGTGACCATTGACTCCCATAGTAGGAATAAAAAATGATGGATTTTTATAGGTACCATCAACTGTGTGCTAATTATATATTTTTTAAATATTTTCTTCATCATTTATCAAGATACTTCTAAATAATTTTTTTCCTACTATGGAAGTCAATGGTAATTTATTTCATTATTTGCTTTACAGGCTTGCAGAGCTGATATGATGACGACTTAAACATCCTCGACACAACTGAAGGCACAACTTAAAGAGATTGTTCAATGAAAATTATTTTATTATTTACTCATCCTCGTGTTGTTTTAAACCTGCATGCATTAGTTTTTTTCTGATTAACACAAAAGAAAATATTTTGAGGAATGATGGTAAACCCACAGCAGATAGTGACCATTGACTCCCATAGTATGAATAAAAAAATGATGGAATTTTATAGGTTCAATGAAAATTCTTTCATAATTTACTCATCCTTGTGTTGTTTTAAACCTGTATGCATTAGTTTTTTTCTGATTAACACAAAAGAAAATATTTTGAGGAATGATGGTAAACCCACAGCAGATAGTGACCATTGACTCCCATAGTAGGAATAAAAAAAGATGGAATTTTATAGGTTCAATGAAAATTCTTTCATAATTTACTCATCCTCGTGTTGTTTTAAACCTGTATGCATTAGTTTTTTTCTGATTAACACAAAAGAAAATATTTTGAGGAATGATGGTAAACCCACAGCAGATAGTGACCATTGACTCCCATAGTAGGAATAAAAAAATGAAGGAATTTTATATGTTAAATGAAAATTATTTCATAATTTACTCATCCTTGTGTTGTTTTAAACGTGTATGCATTAGCTTTTTTCTGATTAACACAAAAGAAAACATTTTGAGAAATGAAGGTAAACCCACAGCAGATAGTGACCATTGACTCCCATTGTAGGAATAAAAAATGATGGAATTTTATAGGTACCATCAACTGTGTGCTAATTATATATTTTTTAAATATTTTCTTCATCATTTATCAAGATACTTCTAAATAATTTTTTTCCTACTATGGAAGTCAATGGTAATTTATTTCATTATTTGCTTTACAGGCTTGCAGAGCTGATATGATGACGACTTAAACATCCTCGACACAACTGAAGGCACAACTTAAAGAGATTGTTCAATGAAAATTATTTCATTATTTACTCATCCTCGTGTTGTTTTAAACCTGTATGCATTAGTTTTTTTCTGATTAACACAAAAGAAAATATTTTGAGGAATGATGGTAAACCCACAGCAGATAGTGACCATTGACTCCCATAGTAGGAATAAAAAAATGATGGAATTTTACAGGTTCAATGAAAATTCTTTCATAATTTACTCATCCTTGTGTTGTTTTAAACCTGTATGCATTAGTTTTTTTCTGATTAACACAAAAGAAAATATTTTGAGGAATGATGGTAAACCCACAGCAGATAGTTACCATTGACTCCCATAGTAGGAATAAAAAAATCATGGAATTTTATAGGTTCAAGAAAAATTCTTTCATAATTTACTCATCCTTGTGTTGTTTTAAACCTGTATGCATTAGTTTTTTTCTGATTAACACAAAAGAAAATATTTTGAGGAATGATGGTAAACCCACAGCAGATAGTGACCTTTGACTCCCATAGTAGGAATAAAAAAAAGATGGAATTTTATAGGTTCAATGAAAATTCTTTCATAATTTACTCATCCTTATGTTGTTTTAAACGTGTATGCATTAGTTTTTTTCTGATTAACACAAAAGAAAATATTTTGAGGAATGATGGTAAACCCACAGCAGATAGTGACCATTGACTCCCATAGTAGGAATAAAAAAAAGATGGAATTTTATAGGTTCAATGAAAATTCTTTCATAATTTACTCATCCTTGTGTTGTTTTAAACCTGTATGCATTAGTTTTTTTCTGATTAACACAAAAGAAAATATTTTGAGGAATGATGGTAAACCCACAGCAGATAGTGACCATTGACTCCCATAGTAGGAATAAAAAAAAGATGGAATTTTATAGGTTCAATGAAAATTCTTTCATAATTTACTCATCCTCGTGTTGTTTTAAACCTGTATGCATTAGTTTTTTTTCTGATTAACACAAAAGAAAATATTTTGAGGAATGATGGTAAACCCACAGCAGATAGTGACCATTGACTCCCATAGTAGGAATAAAAAAATGAAGGAATTTTATATGTTAAATGAAAATTATTTCATAATTTACTCATCCTTGTGTTGTTTTAAACGTGTATGCATTAGCTTTTTTCTGATTAACACAAAAGAAAACATTTTGAGAAATGAAGGTAAACCCACAGCAGATAATGGCCATTGACTCCCATAGTAGGAATAAAAAAATGATGGAATTTTATAGGTTCAATGAAAATTCTTTCATAATTTACTCATCCTTGTGTTGTTTTAAACCTGTATGCATTAGTTTTTTTCTGATTAACACAAAAGAAAATATTTTGAGGAATGATGGTAAACCCACAGCAGATAGTGACCATTGACTCCCATAGTAGGAATAAAAAAAATGATGGAATTTTATAGGTTCAATGAAATTCTTTCATAATTTACTCATCCTTGTGTTGTTTTAAACCTGTATGCATTAGTTTTTTTCTGATTAACACAAAAGAAAATATTTTGAGGAATGATGGTAAACCCACAGCAGATAGTGACCATTGACTCCCATAGTAGGAATAAAAAAAAGATGGAATTTTATAGGTTCAATGAAATTTTTATCCTTATTTTACTCATCCTTGTGTTGTTTTAAACCTGTATGCATTAGTTTTTTTCTGATTAACACAAAAGAAAATATTTTGAGGAATGATGGTAAACCCACAGCAGATAGTGACCATTGACTCCCATAGTAGGAATAAAAAAATGAAGGAATTTTATATGTTAAATGAAAATTATTTCATAATTTACTCATCCTTGTGTTGTTTTAAACCTGTATGCATTAGTTTTTTTCTGATTAACACAAAAGAAAATATTTTGAGGAATGATGGTAAACCCACAGCAGATAGTGACCATTGACTCCCATAGTATGAATAAAAAAATGATGGAATTTTATAGGTTCAATGAAAATTCTTTCATAATTTACGTATCCATGTGTTGTTTTAAACCTGTATGCATTAGTTTTTTTCTGATTAACACAAAAAAAATATTTTGAGGAATGATGGTAAACCCACAGCAGATAGTGACCATTGACTCCCATAGTAGGAATAAAAAAATGATGGAATTTTATAGGTTCAATGAAAATTCTTTCATAATTTACTCATCCTTGTGTTGTTTTAAACCTGTATGCATTAGTTTTTTTCTGATTAACACAAAAGAAATTATTTTGAGGAATGATGGTAAACCCACAGCAGATAGTGACCATTGACTCCCATAGTAGGAATAAAAAAAATGATGGAATTTTATAGGTTCAATGAAAATTCTTTCATAATTTACTCATCCTTGTGTTGTTTTAAACCTGTATGCATTAGTTTTTTCTGATTAACACAAAATAAAATATTTTGAGGAATGATGGTAAACCCACAGCAGATAGTGACCATTGACTCCCATAGTAGGAATAAAAAATGATGGAATTTTATAGGTACCATCAACTGTGTGCTAATTATATATTTTTTAAATATTTTCTTCATCATTTATCAAGATACTTCTAAATAATTTTTTTCCTACTATGGAAGTCAATGGTAATTTATTTCATTATTTGCTTTACAGGCTTGCAGAGCTGATATGATGACGACTTAAACATCCTCGACACAACTGAAGGCACAACTTAAAGAGATTGTTCAATGAAAATTATTTCATTATTTTCTCATCCTCGTGTTGTTTTAAACCTGTATGCATTAGTTTTTTTCTGATTAACACAAAAGAAAATATTTTGAGGAATGATGGTAAACCCACAGCAGATAGTGACCTTTGACTCCCATAGTAGGAATAAAAAAAAGATGGAATTTTATAGGTTCAATGAAAATTCTTTCATAATTTACTCATCCTTGTGTTGTTTTAAACCTGTATGCATTAGTTTTTTTCTGATTAACACAAAAGAAAATATTTTGAGGAATGATGGTAAACCCACAGCAGATAGTGACCATTGACTCCCATAGTAGGAATAAAAAAAAGATGGAATTTTATAGGTTCAATGAAAATTCTTTCATAATTTACTCATCCTCGTGTTGTTTTAAACCTGTATGCATTAGTTTTTTTTCTGATTAACACAAAATAAAATATTTTGAGGAATGATGGTAAACCCACAGCAGATAGTGACCATTGACTCCCATAGTAGGAATAAAAAAATGAAGGAATTTTATATGTTAAATGAAAATTATTTCATAATTTACTCATCCTTGTGTTGTTTTAAACGTGTATGCATTAGTTTTTTTCTGATTAACACAAAAGAAAACATTTTGAGAAATGAAGGTAAACCCACAGCAGATAATGGCCATTGACTCCCATAGTAGGAATAAAAAATGATGGAATTTTATAGGTTCAATGAAAATTCTTTCATAATTTACTCATCCTTGTGTTGTTTTAAACCTGTATGCATTAGTTTTTTTCTGATTAACACAAAAGAAAATATTTTGAGGAATGATGGTAAACCCACAGCAGATAGTGACCATTGACTCCCATAGTAGGAATAAAAAATGATGGAATTTTATAGGTACCATCAACTGTGTGCTAATTATATATTTTTTAAATATTTTCTTCATCATTTATCAAGATACTTCTAAATAATTTTTTTCCTACTATGGAAGTCAATGGTAATTTATTTCATTATTTGCTTTACAGGCTTGCAGAGCTGATATGATGACGACTTAAACATCCTCGACACAACTGAAGGCACAACTTAAAGAGATTGTTCAATGAAAATTATTTCATTATTTACTCATCCTCGTGTTGTTTTAAACCTGTATGCATTAGTTTTTTTCTGATTAACACAAAAGAAAATATTTTGAGGAATGATGGTAAACCCACAGCAGATAGTGACCATTGACTCCCATAGTAGGAATAAAAAAATGATGGAATTTTACAGGTTCAATGAAAATTCTTTCATAATTTACTCATCCTTGTGTTGTTTTAAACCTGTATGCATTAGTTTTTTTCTGATTAACACAAAAGAAAATATTTTGAGGAATGATGGTAAACCCACAGCAGATAGTGACCTTTGACTCCCATAGTAGGAATAAAAAAAAGATGGAATTTTATAGGTTCAATGAAAATTCTTTCATAATTTACTCATCCTCGTGTTGTTTTAAACCTGTATGCATTAGTTTTTTTCTGATTAACACAAAATAAAATATTTTGAGGAATGATGGTAAACCAACAGCAGATAGTGACCATTGACTCCCATAGTAGGAATAAAAAATGATGGAATTTTATAGGTACCATCAACTGTGTGCTAATTATATATTTTTTAAATATTTTCTTCATCATTTATCAAGATACTTCTAAATAATTTTTTTCCTACTATGGAAGTCAATGGTAATTTATTTCATTATTTGCTTTACAGGCTTGCAGAGCTGATATGATGACGACTTAAACATCCTCGACACAACTGAAGGCACAACTTAAAGAGATTGTTCAATGAAAATTATTTTATTATTTACTCATCCTCGTGTTGTTTTAAACCTGCATGCATTAGTTTTTTTCTGATTAACACAAAAGAAAATATTTTGAGGAATGATGGTAAACCCACAGCAGATAGTGACCATTGACTCCCATAGTAGGAATAAAAAAAAGATGGAATTTTATAGGTTCAATGAAAATTCTTTTATAATTTACTAATCCTTGTGTTGTTTTAAACCTGTATGCATTAGTTTTTTTCTGATTAACACAAAAGAAAATATTTTGAGGAATGATGGTAAACCCACAGCAGATAGTGACCATTGACTCCCATAGTAGGAATAAAAAAATGATGGAATTTTACAGGTTCAATGAAAATTCTTTCATAATTTACTCATCCTTGTGTTGTTTTAAACCTGTATGCATTAGTTTTTTTCTGATTAACACAAAAGAAAATATTTTGAGGAATGATGGTAAACCCACAGCAGATAGTGACCATTGACTCCCATAGTATGAATAAAAAAATGATGGAATTTTATAGGTTCAATGAAAATTCTTTCATAATTTACTCATCCTTGTGTTGTTTTAAACCTGTATGCATTAGTTTTTTTCTGATTAACACAAAATACAATATTTTGAGGAATGATGGTAAACCCACAGCAGATAGTGACCATTGACTCCCATAGTAGGAATAAAAAATGATGGAATTTTATAGGTACCATCAACTGTATGCTAATTATATATTTTTTAAATATTTTCTTCATCATTTATCAAGATACTTCTAAATAATTTTTTTCCTACTATGGAAGTCAATGGTAATTTATTTCATTATTTGCTTTACAGGCTTGCAGAGCTGATATGATGACGACTTAAACATCCTCGACACAACTGAAGGCACAACTTAAAGAGATTGTTCAATGAAAACTCTTTCATAATTTACTCATCCTTGTGTTGTTTTAAACCTGTATGCATTAGTTTTTTTCTGATTAACACAAAAGAAAATATTTTGAGGAATGATGGTAAACCCACAGCAGATAGTGACCATTGACTCCCATAGTAGGAATAAAAAAATGATGGAATTTTACAGGTTCAATGAAAATTCTTTCATAATTTACTCATCCTTGTGTTGTTTTAAACCTGTATGCATTAGTTTTTTTCTGATTAACACAAAAGAAAATATTTTGAGGAATGATGGTAAACCCACAGCAGATAGTGACCATTGACTCCCATAGTATGAATAAAAAAATGATGGAATTTTATAGGTTCAATGAAAATTCTTTCATAATTTACTCATCCTTGTGTTGTTTTAAACCTGTATGCATTAGTTTTTTTCTGATTAACACAAAATACAATATTTTGAGGAATGATGTTAAACCCACAGCAGATAGTGACCATTGACTCCCATAGTAGGAATAAAAAATGATGGAATTTTATAGGTACCATCAACTGTGTGCTAATTATATATTTTTTAAATATTTTCTTCATCATTTATCAAGATACTTCTAAATAATTTTTTTCCTACTATGGAAGTCAATGGTAATTTATTTCATTATTTGCTTTACAGGCTTGCAGAGCTGATATGATGACGACTTAAACATCCTCGACACAACTGAAAGCACAACTTAAAGAGATTGTTCAATGAAAATTATTTCATTATTTACTCATCCTCGTGTTGTTTTAAACCTGTATGCATTAGTTTTTTTCTGATTAACACAAAAGAAAATATTTTGAGGAATGATGGTAAACCCACAGCAGATAGTGACCATTGACTCCCATAGTAGGAATAAAAAAATGTTGGAATTTTACAGGTTCAATGAAAATTCTTTCATAATTTACTCATCCTTGTGTTGTTTTAAACCTGTATGCATTAGTTTTTTCCTGATTAACACAAAAGAAAATATTTTGAGGAATGATGGTAAACCCACAGCAGATAGTGACCATTGACTCCCATAGTAGGAATAAAAAATGATGGAATTTTATAGGTTCAATGAAAATTCTTTTATAATTTACTCATCCTTGTGTTGTTTTAAACGTGTATGCATTAGTTTTTTTCTGATTAACACAAAAGAAAACATTTTGAGAAATGAAGGTAAACCCACAGCAGATAATGGCCATTGACTCCCATAGTAGGAATAAAAAATGATGGAATTTTATAGGTTCAATGAAAATTCTTTCATAATTTACTCATCCTTGTGTTGTTTTAAACCTGTATGCATTAGTTTTTTTCTGATTAACACAAAAGAAAATATTTTGAGGAATGATGGTAAACCCACAGCAGATAGTGACCTTTGACTCCCATAGTAGGAATAAAAAAAAGATGGAATTTTATAGGTTCAATGAAAATTCTTTCATAATTTACTCATCCTCGTGTTGTTTTAAACCTGTATGCATTAGTTTTTTTCTGATTAACACAAAATAAAATATTTTGAGGAATGATGGTAAACCAACAGCAGATAGTGACCATTGACTCCCATAGTAGGAATAAAAAATGATGGAATTTTATAGGTACCATCAACTGTGTGCTAATTATATATTTTTTAAATATTTTCTTCATCATTTATCAAGATACTTCTAAATAATTTTTTTCCTACTATGGAAGTCAATGGTAATTTATTTCATTATTTGCTTTACAGGCTTGCAGAGCTGATATGATGACGACTTAAACATCCTCGACACAACTGAAGGCACAATTTAAAGAGATTGTTCAATGAAAATTATTTTATTATTTACTCATCCTCGTGTTGTTTTAAACCTGCATGCATTAGTTTTTTTCTGATTAACACAAAAGAAAATATTTTGAGGAATGATGGTAAACCCACAGCAGATAGTGACCATTGACTCCCATAGTAGGAATAAAAAAAAGATGGAATTTTATAGGTTCAATGAAAATTCTTTTATAATTTACTCATCCTTGTGTTGTTTTAAACCTGTATGCATTAGTTTTTTTCTGATTAACACAAAAGAAAATATTTTGAGGAATGATGGTAAACCCACAGCAGATAGTGACCATTGACTCCCATAGTAGGAATAAAAAAATGATGGAATTTTACAGGTTCAATGAAAATTCTTTCATAATTTACTCATCCTTGTGTTGTTTTAAACCTGTATGCATTAGTTTTTTTCTGATTAACACAAAAGAAAATATTTTGAGGAATGATGGTAAACCCACAGCAGATAGTGACCTTTGACTCCCATAGTAGGAATAAAAAAAAGATGGAATTTTATAGGTTCAATGAAAATTCTTTCATAATTTACTCATCCTCGTGTTGTTTTAAACCTGTATGCATTAGTTTTTTTCTGATTAACACAAAATAAAATATTTTGAGGAATGATGGTAAACCAACAGCAGATAGTGACCATTGACTCCCATAGTAGGAATAAAAAATGATGGAATTTTATAGGTACCATCAACTGTGTGCTAATTATATATTTTTTAAATATTTTCTTCATCATTTATCAAGATACTTCTAAATAATTTTTTTCCTACTATGGAAGTCAATGGTAATTTATTTCATTATTTGCTTTACAGGCTTGCAGAGCTGATATGATGACGACTTAAACATCCTCGACACAACTGAAGGCACAACTTAAAGAGATTGTTCAATGAAAATTATTTTATTATTTACTCATCCTCGTGTTGTTTTAAACCTGCATGCATTAGTTTTTTTCTGATTAACACAAAAGAAAATATTTTGAGGAATGATGGTAAACCCACAGCAGATAGTGACCATTGACTCCCATAGTAGGAATAAAAAAAAGATGGAATTTTATAGGTTCAATGAAAATTCTTTTATAATTTACTAATCCTTGTGTTGTTTTAAACCTGTATGCATTAGTTTTTTTCTGATTAACACAAAAGAAAATATTTTGAGGAATGATGGTAAACCCACAGCAGATAGTGACCATTGACTCCCATAGTAGGAATAAAAAAATGATGGAATTTTACAGGTTCAATGAAAATTCTTTCATAATTTACTCATCCTTGTGTTGTTTTAAACCTGTATGCATTAGTTTTTTTCTGATTAACACAAAAGAAAATATTTTGAGGAATGATGGTAAACCCACAGCAGATAGTGACCATTGACTCCCATAGTATGAATAAAAAAATGATGGAATTTTATAGGTTCAATGAAAATTCTTTCATAATTTACTCATCCTTGTGTTGTTTTAAACCTGTATGCATTAGTTTTTTTCTGATTAACACAAAATACAATATTTTGAGGAATGATGGTAAACCCACAGCAGATAGTGACCATTGACTCCCATAGTAGGAATAAAAAATGATGGAATTTTATAGGTACCATCAACTGTATGCTAATTATATATTTTTTAAATATTTTCTTCATCATTTATCAAGATACTTCTAAATAATTTTTTTCCTACTATGGAAGTCAATGGTAATTTATTTCATTATTTGCTTTACAGGCTTGCAGAGCTGATATGATGACGACTTAAACATCCTCGACACAACTGAAGGCACAACTTAAAGAGATTGTTCAATGAAAACTCTTTCATAATTTACTCATCCTTGTGTTGTTTTAAACCTGTATGCATTAGTTTTTTTCTGATTAACACAAAAGAAAATATTTTGAGGAATGATGGTAAACCCACAGCAGATAGTGACCATTGACTCCCATAGTAGGAATAAAAAAATGATGGAATTTTACAGGTTCAATGAAAATTCTTTCATAATTTACTCATCCTTGTGTTGTTTTAAACCTGTATGCATTAGTTTTTTTCTGATTAACACAAAAGAAAATATTTTGAGGAATGATGGTAAACCCACAGCAGATAGTGACCATTGACTCCCATAGTATGAATAAAAAAATGATGGAATTTTATAGGTTCAATGAAAATTCTTTCATAATTTACTCATCCTTGTGTTGTTTTAAACCTGTATGCATTAGTTTTTTTCTGATTAACACAAAATACAATATTTTGAGGAATGATGTTAAACCCACAGCAGATAGTGACCATTGACTCCCATAGTAGGAATAAAAAATGATGGAATTTTATAGGTACCATCAACTGTGTGCTAATTATATATTTTTTAAATATTTTCTTCATCATTTATCAAGATACTTCTAAATAATTTTTTTCCTACTATGGAAGTCAATGGTAATTTATTTCATTATTTGCTTTACAGGCTTGCAGAGCTGATATGATGACGACTTAAACATCCTCGACACAACTGAAAGCACAACTTAAAGAGATTGTTCAATGAAAATTATTTCATTATTTACTCATCCTCGTGTTGTTTTAAACCTGTATGCATTAGTTTTTTTCTGATTAACACAAAAGAAAATATTTTGAGGAATGATGGTAAACCCACAGCAGATAGTGACCATTGACTCCCATAGTAGGAATAAAAAAATGTTGGAATTTTACAGGTTCAATGAAAATTCTTTCATAATTTACTCATCCTTGTGTTGTTTTAAACCTGTATGCATTAGTTTTTTCCTGATTAACACAAAAGAAAATATTTTGAGGAATGATGGTAAACCCACAGCAGATAGTGACCATTGACTCCCATAGTAGGAATAAAAAATGATGGAATTTTATAGGTTCAATGAAAATTCTTTTATAATTTACTCATCCTTGTGTTGTTTTAAACGTGTATGCATTAGTTTTTTTCTGATTAACACAAAAGAAAACATTTTGAGAAATGAAGGTAAACCCACAGCAGATAATGGCCATTGACTCCCATAGTAGGAATAAAAAATGATGGAATTTTATAGGTTCAATGAAAATTCTTTCATAATTTACTCATCCTTGTGTTGTTTTAAACCTGTATGCATTAGTTTTTTTCTGATTAACACAAAAGAAAATATTTTGAGGAATGATGGTAAACCCACAGCAGATAGTGACCTTTGACTCCCATAGTAGGAATAAAAAAAAGATGGAATTTTATAGGTTCAATGAAAATTCTTTCATAATTTACTCATCCTCGTGTTGTTTTAAACCTGTATGCATTAGTTTTTTTCTGATTAACACAAAATAAAATATTTTGAGGAATGATGGTAAACCAACAGCAGATAGTGACCATTGACTCCCATAGTAGGAATAAAAAATGATGGAATTTTATAGGTACCATCAACTGTGTGCTAATTATATATTTTTTAAATATTTTCTTCATCATTTATCAAGATACTTCTAAATAATTTTTTTCCTACTATGGAAGTCAATGGTAATTTATTTCATTATTTGCTTTACAGGCTTGCAGAGCTGATATGATGACGACTTAAACATCCTCGACACAACTGAAGGCACAACTTAAAGAGATTGTTCAATGAAAATTATTTTATTATTTACTCATCCTCGTGTTGTTTTAAACCTGCATGCATTAGTTTTTTTCTGATTAACACAAAAGAAAATATTTTGAGGAATGATGGTAAACCCACAGCAGATAGTGACCATTGACTCCCATAGTAGGAATAAAAAAAAGATGGAATTTTATAGGTTCAATGAAAATTCTTTTATAATTTACTCATCCTTGTGTTGTTTTAAACCTGTATGCATTAGTTTTTTTCTGATTAACACAAAAGAAAATATTTTGAGGAATGATGGTAAACCCACAGCAGATAGTGACCATTGACTCCCATAGTAGGAATAAAAAAATGATGGAATTTTACAGGTTCAATGAAAATTCTTTCATAATTTACTCATCCTTGTGTTGTTTTAAACCTGTATGCATTAGTTTTTTTCTGATTAACACAAAAGAAAATATTTTGAGGAATGATGGTAAACCCACAGCAGATAGTGACCATTGACTCCCATAGTATGAATAAAAAATGATGGAATTTTATAGGTTCAATGAAAATTCTTTCATAATTTACTCATCCTTGTGTTGTTTTAAACCTGTATGCATTAGTTTTTTTCTGATTAACACAAAATACAATATTTTGAGGAATGATGGTAAACCCACAGCAGATAGTGACCATTGACTCCCATAGTAGGAATAAAAAATGATGGAATTTTATAGGTACCATCAACTGTGTGCTAATTATATATTTTTTAAATATTTTCTTCATCATTTATCAAGATACTTCTAAATAATTTTTTTCCTACTATGGAAGTCAATGGTAATTTATTTCATTATTTGCTTTACAGGCTTGCAGAGCTGATATGATGACGACTTAAACATCCTCGACACAACTGAAGGCACAACTTAAAGAGATTGTTCAATGAAAACTCTTTCATAATTTACTCATCCTTGTGTTGTTTTAAACCTGTATGCATTAGTTTTTTTCTGATTAACACAAAAGAAAATATTTTGAGGAATGATGGTAAACCCACAGCAGATAGTGACCATTGACTCCCATAGTAGGAATAAAAAAAAGATGGAATTTTATAGGTTCAATGAAAATTATTTTATTATTTACTCATCCTCGTGTTGTTTTAAACCTGCATGCATTAGTTTTTTTCTGATTAACACAAAAGAAAATATTTTGAGGAATGATGGTAAACCCACAGCAGATAGTGACCATTGACTCCCATAGTAGGAATAAAAAAAAGATGGAATTTTATAGGTTCAATGAAAATTCTTTTATAATTTACTCATCCTTGTGTTGTTTTAAACCTGTATGCATTAGTTTTTTTCTGATTAACAAAAAAGAAAATATTTTGAGGAATGATGGTAAACCCACAGCAGATAGTGACCATTGACTCCCATAGTAGGAATAAAAAAATGATGGAATTTTACAGGTTCAATGAAAATTCTTTCATAATTTACTCATCCTTGTGTTGTTTTAAACCTGTATGCATTAGTTTTTTTCTGATTAACACAAAAGAAAATATTTTGAGGAATGATGGTAAACCCACAGCAGATAGTGACCATTGACTCCCATAGTATGAATAAAAAATGATGGAATTTTATAGGTTCAATGAAAATTCTTTCATAATTTACTCATCCTTGTGTTGTTTTAAACCTGTATGCATTAGTTTTTTTCTGATTAACACAAAATACAATATTTTGAGGAATGATGGTAAACCCACAGCAGATAGTGACCATTGACTCCCATAGTAGGAATAAAAAATGATGGAATTTTATAGGTACCATCAACTGTGTGCTAATTATATATTTTTTAAATATTTTCTTCATCATTTATCAAGATACTTCTAAATAATTTTTTTCCTACTATGGAAGTCAATGGTAATTTATTTCATTATTTGCTTTACAGGCTTGCAGAGCTGATATGATGACGACTTAAACATCCTCGACACAACTGAAGGCACAACTTAAAGAGATTGTTCAATGAAAACTCTTTCATAATTTACTCATCCTTGTGTTGTTTTAAACCTGTATGCATTAGTTTTTTTCTGATTAACACAAAAGAAAATATTTTGAGGAATGATGGTAAACCCACAGCAGATAGTGACCATTGACTCCCATAGTAGGAATAAAAAAATGATGGAATTTTACAGGTTCAATGAAAATTCTTTCATAATTTACTCATCCTTGTGTTGTTTTAAACCTGTATGCATTAGTTTTTTTCTGATTAACACAAAAGAAAATATTTTGAGGAATGATGGTAAACCCACAGCAGATAGTGACCATTGACTCCCATAGTATGAATAAAAAAATGATGGAATTTTATAGGTTCAATGAAAATTCTTTCATAATTTACTCATCCTTGTGTTGTTTTAAACCTGTATGCATTAGTTTTTTTCTGATTAACACAAAATACAATATTTTGAGGAATGATGGTAAACCCACAGCAGATAGTGACCATTGACTCCCATAGTAGGAATAAAAAATGATGGAATTTTATAGGTACCATCAACTGTGTGCTAATTATATATTTTTTAAATATTTTCTTCATCATTTATCAAGATACTTCTAAATAATTTTTTTCCTACTATGGAAGTCAATGGTAATTTATTTCATTATTTGCTTTACAGGCTTGCAGAGCTGATATGATGACGACTTAAACATCCTCGACACAACTGAAAGCACAACTTAAAGAGATTGTTCAATGAAAATTATTTCATTATTTACTCATCCTCGTGTTGTTTTAAACCTGTATGCATTAGTTTTTTTCTGATTAACACAAAAGAAAATATTTTGAGGAATGATGGTAAACCCACAGCAGATAGTGACCATTGACTCCCATAGTAGGAATAAAAAAATGTTGGAATTTTACAGGTTCAATGAAAATTCTTTCATAATTTACTCATCCTTGTGTTGTTTTAAACCTGTATGCATTAGTTTTTTCCTGATTAACACAAAAGAAAATATTTTGAGGAATGATGGTAAACCCACAGCAGATAGTGACCATTGACTCCCATAGTAGGAATAAAAAATGATGGAATTTTATAGGTTCAATGAAAACTCTTTCATAATTTACTCATCCTTGTGTTGTTTTAAACCTGTATGCATTAGTTTTTTTCTGATTAACACAAAAGAAAATATTTTGAGGAATGATGGTAAACCCACAGCAGATAGTGACCATTGACTCCCATAGTAGGAATAAAAAAAAGATGGAATTTTATAGGTTCAATGAAAATTTTTTCCTTATTTTACTCATCCTTGTGTTGTTTTAAACCTGTATGCATTAGTTTTTTTCTGATTAACACAAAAGAAAATATTTTGAGGAATGATGGTAAACCCACAGCAGATAGTGACCATTGACTCCCATAGTAGGAATAAAAAAATGAAGGAAATTTATATGTTAAATGAAAATTATTTCATAATTTACTCATCCTTGTGTTGTTTTAAACGTGTATGCATTAGTTTTTTTCTGATTAACACAAAAGAAAATATTTTGAGAAATGAAGGTAAACCCACAGCAGATAATGGCCATTGACTCCCATAGTAGGAATAAAAAAATGATGGAATTTTATAGGTTCAATGAAAATTCTTTCATAATTTACTCATCCTTGTGTTGTTTTAAACCTGTATGCATTAGTTTTTTTCTGATTAACACAAAAGAAAATATTTTGAGGAATGATGGTAAACCCACAGCAGATAGTGACCATTGACTCCCATAGTAGGAATAAAAAAAAGATGGAATTTTATAGGTTCAATGAAAATTCTTTCATAATTTACTCATCCTTGTGTTGTTTTAAACCTGTATGCATTAGTTTTTTTCTGATTAACACAAAAGAAAATATTTTGAGGAATGATGGTAAACCCACAGCAGATAGTGACCATTGACTCCCATAGTAGGAATAAAAAAAGATGGAATTTTATAGGTTCAATGAAAATTCTTTCATAATTTACTCATCCTCGTGTTGTTTTAAACCTGTATGCATTAGTTTTTTTCTGATTAACACAAAAGAAAATATTTTGAGGAATGATGGTAAACCCACAGCAGATAGTGACCATTGACTCCCATAGTAGGAATAAAAAAATGAAGGAATTTTATATGTTAAATGAAAATTATTTCATAATTTACTCATCCTTGTGTTGTTTTAAACGTGTATGCATTAGTTTTTTTCTGATTAACACAAAAGAAAACATTTTGAGAAATGAAGGTAAACCCACAGCAGATAATGGCCATTGACTCCCATAGTAGGAATAAAAAATGATGGAATTTTATAGGTTCAATGAAAATTCTTTCATAATTTACTCATCCTTGTGTTGTTTTAAACCTGTATGCATTAGTTTTTTTCTGATTAACACAAAAGAAAATATTTTGAGGAATGATGGTAAACCCACAGCAGATAGTGACCATTGACTCCCATAGTAGGAATAAAAAAATGATGGAATTTTACAGGTTCAATGAAAATTCTTTCATAATTTACTCATCCTTGTGTTGTTTTAAACCTGTATGCATTAGTTTTTTTCTGATTAACACAAAAGAAAATATTTTGAGGAATGATGGTAAACCCACAGCAGATAGAGACCATTGACTCCCATAGTAGGAATAAAAAAATGAAGGAATTTTATATGTTAAATGAAAATTATTTCATAATTTACTCATCCTTGTGTTGTTTTAAACGTGTATGCATTAGTTTTTTTCTGATTAACACAAAAGAAAACATTTTGAGAAATGAAGGTAAACCCACAGCAGATAATGGCCATTGACTCCCATAGTAGGAATAAAAAATGATGGAATTTTATAGGTTCAATGAAAATTCTTTCATAATTTACTCATCCTTGTGTTGTTTTAAACCTGTATGCATTAGTTTTTTTCTGATTAACACAAAAGAAAATATTTTGAGGAATGATGGTAAACCCACAGCAGATAGTGACCATTGACTCCCATAGTAGGAATAAAAAAATGATGGAATTTTACAGGTTCAATGAAAATTCTTTCATAATTTACTCATCCTCGTGTTGTTTTAAACCTGTATGCATTAGTTTTTTTCTGATTAACACAAAAGAAAATATTTTGAGGAATGATGGTAAACCCACAGCAGATAGTGACCATTGACTCCCATAGTAGGAATAAAAAATGATGGAATTTTATAGGTACCATCAACTGTGTGCTAATTATATATTTTTTAAATATTTTCTTCATCATTTATCAAGATACTTCTAAATAATTTTTTTCCTACTATGGAAGTCAATGGTAATTTATTTCATTATTTGCTTTACAGGCTTGCAGAGCTGATATGATGACGACTTAAACATCCTCGACACAACTGAAGGCACAACTTAAAGAGATTGTTCAATGAAAATTATTTCATTATTTACTCATCCTCGTGTTGTTTTAAACCTGTATGCATTAGTTTTTTTCTGATTAACACAAAAGAAAATATTTTGAGGAATGATGGTAAACCCACAGCAGATAGTGACCATTGACTCCCATAGTAGGAATAAAAAAATGATGGAATTTTACAGGTTCAATGAAAATTCTTTCATAATTTACTCATCCTTGTGTTGTTTTAAACCTGTATGCATTAGTTTTTTTCTGATTAACACAAAAGAAAATATTTTGAGGAATGATGGTAAACCCACAGCAGATAGTTACCATTGACTCCCATAGTAGGAATAAAAAAATGATGGAATTTTATAGGTTCAAGAAAAATTCTTTCATAATTTACTCATCCTTGTGTTGTTTTAAACCTGTATGCATTAGTTTTTTTCTGATTAACACAAAAGAAAATATTTTGAGGAATGATGGTAAACCCACAGCAGATAGTGACCTTTGACTCCCATAGTAGGAATAAAAAAAAGATGGAATTTTATAGGTTCAATGAAAATTCTTTCATAATTTACTCATCCTTGTGTTGTTTTAAACCTGTATGCATTAGTTTTTTTCTGATTAACACAAAAGAAAATATTTTGAGGAATGATGGTAAACCCACAGCAGATAGTGACCATTGACTCCCATAGTAGGAATAAAAAAAAGATGGAATTTTATAGGTTCAATGAAAATTCTTTCATAATTTACTCATCCTCGTGTTGTTTTAAACCTGTATGCATTAGTTTTTTTCTGATTAACACAAAAGAAAATATTTTGAGGAATGATGGTAAACCCACAGCAGATAGTTACCATTGACTCCCATAGTAGGAATAAAAAAATGATGGAATTTTATAGGTTCAAGAAAAATTCTTTCATAATTTACTCATCCTTGTGTTGTTTTAAACCTGTATGCATTAGTTTTTTTCTGATTAACACAAAAGAAAATATTTTGAGGAATGATGGTAAACCCACAGCAGATAGTGACCTTTGACTCCCATAGTAGGAATAAAAAAAAGATGGAATTTTATAGGTTCAATGAAAATTCTTTCATAATTTACTCATCCTCGTGTTGTTTTAAACCTGTATGCATTAGTTTTTTTCTGATTAACACAAAATAAAATATTTTGAGGAATGATGGTAAACCCACAGCAGATAGTGACCATTGACTCCCATAGTAGGAATAAAAAATGATGGAATTTTATAGGTACCATCAACTGTGTGCTAATTATATATTTTTTAAATATTTTCTTCATCATTTATCAAGATACTTCTAAATAATTTTTTTCCTACTATGGAAGTCAATGGTAATTTATTTCATTATTTGCTTTACAGGCTTGCAGAGCTGATATGATGACGACTTAAACATCCTCGACACAACTGAAGGCACAACTTAAAGAGATTGTTCAATGAAAATTATTTTATTATTTACTCATCCTCGTGTTGTTTTAAACCTGCATGCATTAGTTTTTTTCTGATTAACACAAAAGAAAATATTTTGAGGAATGATGGTAAACCCACAGCAGATAGTGACCATTGACTCCCATAGTATGAATAAAAAAATGATGGAATTTTATAGGTTCAATGAAAATTCTTTCATAATTTACGTATCCTTGTGTTGTTTTAAACCTGTATGCATTAGTTTTTTTCTGATTAACACAAAAAAAAAATATTTTGAGGAATGATGGTAAACCCACAGCAGATAGTGACCATTGACTCCCATAGTAGGAATAAAAAAATGATGGAATTTTATAGGTTCAATGAAAATTCTTTTATAATTTACTCATCCTCGTGTTGTTTTAAACCTGTATGCATTAGTTTTTTTCTGATTAACACAAAATAAAATATTTTGAGGAATGATGGTAAACCCACAGCAGATAGTGACCATTGACTCCCATAGTAGGAATAAAAAATGATGGAATTTTATAGGTACCATCAACTGTGTGCTAATTATATATTTTTTAAATATTTTCTTCATCATTTATCAAGATACTTCTAAATAATTTTTTTCCTACTATGGAAGTCAATGGTAATTTATTTCATTATTTGCTTTACAGGCTTGCAGAGCTGATATGATGACGACTTAAACATCCTCGACACAACTGAAGGCACAACTTAAAGAGATTGTTCAATGAAAATTATTTTATTATTTACTCATCCTCGTGTTGTTTTAAACCTGCATGCATTAGTTTTTTTCTGATTAACACAAAAGAAAATATTTTGAGGAATGATGGTAAACCCACAGCAGATAGTGACCATTGACTCCCATAGTATGAATAAAAAAATGATGGAATTTTGTAGGTTCAATGAAAATTCTTTCATAATTTACGTATCCTTGTGTTGTTTTAAACCTGTATGCATTAGTTTTTTTCTGATTAACACAAAAAAAAAATATTTTGAGGAATGATGGTAAACCCACAGCAGATAGTGACCATTGACTCCCATAGTAGGAATAAAAAAATGATGGAATTTTATAGGTTCAATGAAAATTCTTTTATAATTTACTCATCCTTGTGTTGTTTTAAACCTGTATACATTAGTTTTTTTCTGATTAACACAAAAGAAAATATTTTGAGGAATGATGGTAAACCCACAGCAGATAGTGACCATTGACTCCCATAGTAGGAATAAAAAAAATGATGGAATTTTATAGGTTCAATGAAAATTCTTTCATAATTTACTCATCCTTGTGTTGTTTTAAACCTGTATGCATTAGTTTTTTTCTGATTAACACAAAATACAATATTTTGAGGAATGATGGTAAACCCACAGCAGATAGTGACCATTGACTCCCATAGTAGGAATAAAAAATGATGGAATTTTATAGGTACCATCAACTGTGTGCTAATTATATATTTTTTAAATATTTTCTTCATCATTTATCAAGATACTTCTAAATAATTTCTTTCCTACTATGGAAGTCAATGGTAATTTATTTCATTATTTGCTTTACAGGCTTGCAGAGCTGATATGATGACGACTTAAACATCCTCGACACAACTGAAGGCACAACTTAAAGAGATTGTTCAATGAAAATTATTTCATTATTTACTCATCCTCGTGTTGTTTTAAACCTGTATGCATTAGTTTTTTTCTGATTAACACAAAAGAAAATATTTTGAGGAATGATGGTAAACCCACAGCAGATAGTGACCATTGACTCCCATAGTAGGAATAAAAAAATGATGGAATTTTACAGGTTCAATGAAAATTCTTTCATAATTTACTCATCCTTGTGTTGTTTTAAACCTGTATGCATTAGTTTTTTTCTGATTAACACAAAAGAAAATATTTTGAGGAATGATGGTAAACCCACAGCAGATAGTTACCATTGACTCCCATAGTAGGAATAAAAAAATGATGGAATTTTATAGGTTCAAGAAAAATTCTTTCATAATTTACTCATCCTTGTGTTGTTTTAAACCTGTATGCATTAGTTTTTTTCTGATTAACACAAAAGAAAATATTTTGAGGAATGATGGTAAACCCACAGCAGATAGTGACCTTTGACTCCCATAGTAGGAATAAAAAAAAGATGGAATTTTATAGGTTCAATGAAAATTCTTTCATAATTTACTCATCCTTGTGTTGTTTTAAACCTGTATGCATTAGTTTTTTTCTGATTAACACAAAAGAAAATATTTTGAGGAATGATGGTAAACCCACAGCAGATAGTGACCATTGACTCCCATAGTAGGAATAAAAAAAAGATGGAATTTTATAGGTTCAATGAAAATTCTTTCATAATTTACTCATCCTCGTGTTGTTTTAAACCTGTATGCATTAGTTTTTTTCTGATTAACACAAAAGAAAATATTTTGAGGAATGATGGTAAACCTACAGCAGATAGTGACCATTGACTCCCATAGTAGGAATAAAAAAATGAAGGAATTTTATATGTTAAATGAAAATTATTTCATAATTTACTCATCCTTGTGTTGTTTTAAACGTGTATGCATTAGTTTTTTTCTGATTAACACAAAAGAAAACATTTTGAGAAATGAAGGTAAACCCACAGCAGATAATGGCCATTGACTCCCATAGTAGGAATAAAAAATGATGGAATTTTATAGGTTCAATGAAAATTCTTTCATAATTTACTCATCCTTGTGTTGTTTTAAACCTGTATGCATTAGTTTTTTTCTGATTAACACAAAAGAAAATATTTTGAGGAATGATGGTAAACCCACAGCAGATAGTGACCATTGACTCCCATAGTAGGAATAAAAAATGATGGAATTTTATAGGTACCATCAACTGTGTGCTAATTATATATTTTTTAAATATTTTCTTCATCATTTATCAAGATACTTCTAAATAATTTTTTTCCTACTATGGAAGTCAATGGTAATTTATTTCATTATTTGCTTTACAGGCTTGCAGAGCTGATATGATGACGACTTAAACATCCTCGACACAACTGAAGGCACAACTTAAAGAGATTGTTCAATGAAAATTATTTCATTATTTACTCATCTTCGTGTTGTTTTAAACCTGTATGCATTAGTTTTTTTCTGATTAACACAAAAGAAAATATTTTGAGGAATGATGGTAAACCCACAGCAGATAGTGACCATTGACTCCCATAGTAGGAATAAAAAAATGATGGAATTTTACAGGTTCAATGAAAATTCTTTCATAATTTACTCATCCTTGTGTTGTTTTAAACCTGTATGCATTAGTTTTTTTCTGATTAACACAAAAGAAAATATTTTGAGGAATGATGGTAAACCCACAGCAGATAGTGACCTTTGACTCCCATAGTAGGAATAAAAAAAAGATGGAATTTTATAGGTTCAATGAAAATTCTTTCATAATTTACTCATCCTCGTGTTGTTTTAAACCTGTATGCATTAGTTTTTTACGGATTAACACAAAAGATAATATGTTGAGGAATGATGGTAAACCCACAGCAGATAGTTACCATTGACTCCCATAGTAGGAATAAAAAAATGATGGAATTTTATAGGTTCAAGAAAAATTCTTTCATAATTTACTCATCCTTGTGTTGTTTTAAACCTGTATGCATTAGTTTTTTTCTGATTAACACAAAAGAAAATATTTTGAGGAATGATGGTAAACCCACAGCAGATAGTGACCATTGACTCCCATAGTAGGAATAAAAAATGATGGAATTTTATAGGTACCATCAACTGTGTGCTAATTATATATTTTTTAAATATTTTCTTCATCATTTATCAAGATACTTCTAAATAATTTTTTGCCTACTATGGAAGTCAATGGTAATTTATTTCATTATTTGCTTTACAGGCTTGCAGAGCTGATATGATGACGACTTAAACATCCTCGACACAACTGAAGGCACAACTTAAAGAGATTGTTCAATGAAAATTATTTCATTATTTACTCATCCCCGTGTTGTTTTAAACCTGTATGCATTAGTTTTTTTCTGATTAACTAGTCACATCATCCAAATCATCGTCCTGTATATTAGACCCCGTTCCCACAAAACTACTTAAAGAAGTATTCCCTGTAGTGTCAACCCCGGTTCTAAATATCTTTAACTCATCGCTAGAAATAGGATACGTTCCAACAGCTTTCAAACTAGCAGTTATTAAACCGCTGATTAAAAAACCACAGCTTGACCAAGGAGAACTTAATAACTTTAGACCAATCTCAAATCTCCCTTTTCTTTCGAAAATATTAGAAAAGGTAGTGGCAAGCCAGTTACGCACATTCTTGACAAATAATAGTACATATGAAAAGTTCCAATCAGGATTCAGGCCCCACCATAGCACAGAGACAGCGTTGCTTAGAGTTACAAATGACCTCCTATTAACATCCGATCGTGGTGAAATCTCAATTCTTATATTACTAGACCTTAGTGCAGCATTTGACACAATAGACCACAGAATCCTACTCAATAGACTAGAAAACTATGTTGGTATCAGTGGTCAGGCGCTAGCCTGGTTTAGGTCATATCTAACCAATCGCTATCACTTTGTTTATGTAAATGAGGAAGAGTCATATCACTCCCTGGTTAAATACGGTGTACCGCAGGGATCAGTTTTAGGTCCTATCCTGTTCTCGTTATACATGTTACCCCTAGGAGACATTATCAGGAAACACAACATAAGTTTTCACTGCTATGCGGATGATACCCAGCTTTACATCTCCTCGCATCCCAGCGAAACACACACGTTTTCTAAGCTAAAAGACTGCATTAGCGATGTTAGTGACTGGATGGCACATAACTTTCTTAAGCTCAACTCCAATAAGACAGAGGTACTTATTATTGAACCAAATCGCTACAAACATAATATGTCAGATTACAAATTGCACATAGATGGCTGTACTGTGGTGCCATCTTCCACGGTTAGGAACTTAGGTGTGATGTTCGACAGCAACTTATCCTTTGATAGTCATATTGCCAACGTCTGCCGCACAGCATTCTTCCATCTTAGAAATATCTCAAAAATACGCCATATACTGTCTACATCTGACGCAGAGAAGCTTATTCATGCTTTTATGACCTCTAGAATAGACTATTGTAACTCGCTACTCGGGGGATGCCATTCAAATCAGGTCAACAAGCTTCAGCTAGTTCAAAACGCTTCTGCAAGGGTACTTACTCGATCTAAGAAGTATGACCACATAAGCCCAATTCTGGCATCTTTACACTGGCTACCAGTTAAATATCGCATCCAATTTAAAATATCATTAATCACCTACAAAGCTTTAAATGGCTTAGCACCCTCATATCTTAGAGAATTACTATCAGAATACAATCCATCACGCACACTACGGTCGCAAAATTCTGGCCTATTGATTATCCCTAGACTATCAAAAGTGTCTAAAAGTGGAAGATCCTTTTACTACTTAGCCCCTAAGCTCTGGAATGATTTACCAACCGATGTCCGAGAATCAGACACAGTCGATCATTTTAAATCTAGACTTAAAACTTTTCTCTTCAACAAAGCATTCGCATAATTTGTCTAGTAAAGGTTCTTAACTCGCAATAGTTATTTTCACGGAACAAAGCACTCACGGTCATAACACAGACCAACCAAATAAATAAATAAAAACCTTTTCTACATGAACACTTAAAATGAATTGCATTAAATAGTTTGCCACCGTTTGCCACTGAACCTGCATTAACGACGACAGTGGGGCTTTCGGCCTTAGTCAAACGGTTTGGCACGTATGGTCGGGTTGCGATTTTGGTGCTTTCGTGTGTCTTGTGAATAGTATGCCATACAGACCCGTTTGCCACTGAACCTGCATTAACGACGACAGTGGGGCCTCCAGCCTTAGTCAAACGGGTTGGTATGTATGGTCGGGTTGCGTTTTTCGCGCTTTCGTGTGTCTTGTGAATAGTATGCCATACATACCCGTTTGCCACTGAACCTGCATTAACGACGACAGTGGGGCCTCCAGCCTTAGTCAAACGGGTTGGCACGTATGGTCGGGTTGCAATTTTGGCGCTATCGTAAGTCTTATGAATAGTATGCCATACAGACCCGTTTGCCACTGAACCTGCATTAACGACGACAGTGGGGCCTCCAGCCTTAGTCAAACGGGTTGGTATGTATGGTCGGGTTGCGTTTTTCGCGCTTTCGTGTGTCTTGTGAATAGTATGCCATACAGACCCGTTTGCCACTGAACCTGCATTAACGACGACAGTGGGGCCTCCAGCCTTAGTCAAACGGGTTGGCACGTATGGTCGGGCTGCGATTTTGGCGCTATCGTAAGTCTTATGAATAGTATGCCATACAGACCCGTTTGCCACTGAACCTGCATTAACGACGACAGTGGGGCTTCCGGCCTTAGTCAAACGGGTTAACACGTATGGTCGGGTTGCGATGTTTTTGGCGTCTTCTCCTGGTCCTGTAAATGGTATACAATATAGACCCGTTTGCCACTGAACCTGCATTAACGACGACAGTGGGGCTTTAGGCCTTAGTCAAACGGGTCGTCAGGTTTCATTTTCTCTTAAAGATCGGAAGGTGACCCTTATTTACCATATATACCCTCGCATTGGGCCCCCAATTTGCTAAATCCTCAACTGTGGATAATATTATTATGCCGCAATATTTAGTCTGTCTGGAACTAAGCTGAGTTAAACCACATCACTGTGTGACACTTCAATACATATGAACGGCTGCTACGCTAATACGATTTTGTTTTTCTCTCCCTGTCTCGTCCTCGACCCGAGGACGAGACAAACAGACCCAGTCCCGGTAGATGTGAAAGTCGGCACACCTCTGATCTACTGGCCGTCCTTCAACGTTATGCCCAGCTGATACCTGACCAACGATCACCGGCAGAACCGCTTAATCTCCGCTAAATCTCCATTTCCGTTCTCCCAAGGGTTTTTCCCTCCTAGGACTTATTTTTCCTCGGATAAAAGCACGGGGTTTTTTTTTTCTCCTAGGGGGTTTTTCACCCCGGGGAGGCAGCCTTTTTGGGCTTTACCTAGCTTCCTCTTCTATACGTTGCTTTAGTAATACGTGCAATTATAATATTGAGTCATAGCCGCAGCAAATTTAACTGCTCATGCTATCATGTATTCTGTTGTGCTATCTGTCGTTTTCTGTGCTTTTCACTGCTTCTATTTATGTAAAGCTGCTTTGAAACAATTGACTTTTGTGAAAAGCGCTATATAAATAAAATTGAATTGAATTGAATTAAACCCACAGCAGATAGTGACCATTGACTCCCATAGTAGGAATAAAAAAATGATGGAATTTTACAGGTTCAATGAAAATTCTTTCATAATTTACTCATCCTTGTGTTGTTTTAAACCTGTATGCATTAGTTTTTTCCTGATTAACACAAAAGAAAATATTTTGAGGAATGATGGTAAACCCACAGCAGATAGTGACCATTGACTCCCATAGTAGGAATAAAAAATGATGGAATTTTATAGGTTCAATGAAAACTCTTTCATAATTTACTCATCCTTGTGTTGTTTTAAACCTGTATGCATTAGTTTTTTTCTGATTAACACAAAATAAAATATTTTGAGGAATGATGGTAAACCCACAGCAGATAGTGACCATTGACTCCCATAGTAGGAATAAAAAAAAGATGGAATTTTATAGGTTCAATGAAAATTTTTTCCTTATTTTACTCATCCTTGTGTTGTTTTAAACCTGTACGCATTAGTTTTTTTCTGATTAACACAAAAGAAAATATTTTGAGGAATGATGGTAAACCCACAGCAGATAGTGACCATTGACTCCCATAGTAGGAATAAAAAAATGAAGGAAATTTATATGTTAAATGAAAATTATTTCATAATTTACTCATCCTTGTGTTGTTTTAAACGTGTATGCATTAGTTTTTTTCTGATTAACACAAAAGAAAATATTTTGAGAAATGAAGGTAAACCCACAGCAGATAATGGCCATTGACTCCCATAGTAGGAATAAAAAAATGATGGAATTTTATAGGTTCAATGAAAATTCTTTCATAATTTACTCATCCTTGTGTTGTTTTAAACCTGTATGCATTAGTTTTTTTCTGATTAACACAAAAGAAAATATTTTGAGGAATGATGGTAAACCCACAGCAGATAGTGACCATTGACTCCCATAGTAGGAATAAAAAAAAGATGGAATTTTATAGGTTCAATGAAAATTCTTTCATAATTTACTCATCCTTGTGTTGTTTTAAACCTGTATGCATTAGTTTTTTTCTGATTAACACAAAAGAAAATATTTTGAGGAATGATGGTAAACCCACAGCAGATAGTGACCATTGACTCCCATAGTAGGAATAAAAAAAAGATGGAATTTTATAGGTTCAATGAAAATTCTTTCATAATTTACTCATCCTTGTGTTGTTTTAAACCTGTATGCATTAGTTTTTTTCTGATTAACACAAAAGAAAATATTTTGAGGAATGATGGTAAACCCACAGCAGATAGTGACCATTGACTCCCATAGTAGGAATAAAAAAATGAAGGAATTTTATATGTTAAATGAAAATTATTTCATAATTTACTCATCCTTGTGTTGTTTTAAACGTGTATGCATTAGTTTTTTTCTGATTAACACAAAAGAAAACATTTTGAGAAATGAAGGTAAACCCACAGCAGATAATGGCCATTGACTCCCATAGTAGGAATAAAAAATGATGGAATTTTATAGTTTCAATGAAAATTCTTTCATAATTTACTCATCCTTGTGTTGTTTTAAACCTGTATGCATTAGTTTTTTTCTGATTAACACAAAAGAAAATATTTTGAGGAATGATGGTAAACCCACAGCAGATAGTGACCATTGACTCCCATAGTAGGAATAAAAAAATGATGGAATTTTACAGGTTCAATGAAAATTCTTTCATAATTTACTCATCCTCGTGTTGTTTTAAACCTGTATGCATTAGTTTTTTTCTGATTAACACAAAAGAAAATATTTTGAGGAATGATGGTAAACCCACAGCAGATAGTGACCATTGACTCCCATAGTAGGAATAAAAAATGATGGAATTTTATAGGTACCATCAACTGTGTGCTAATTATATATTTTTTAAATATTTTCTTCATCATTTATCAAGATACTTCTAAATAATTTCTTTCCTACTATGGAAGTCAATGGTAATTTATTTCATTATTTGCTTTACAGGCTTGCAGAGCTGATATGATGACGACTTAAACATCCTCGACACAACTGAAGGCACAACTTAAAGAGATTGTTCAATGAAAATTATTTCATTATTTACTCATCCTCGTGTTGTTTTAAACCTGTATGCATTAGTTTTTTTCTGATTAACACAAAAGAAAATATTTTGAGGAATGATGGTAAACCCACAGCAGATAGTGACCATTGACTCCCATAGTAGGAATAAAAAAATGATGGAATTTTACAGGTTCAATGAAAATTCTTTCATAATTTACTCATCCTTGTGTTGTTTTAAACCTGTATGCATTAGTTTTTTTCTGATTAACACAAAAGAAAATATTTTGAGGAATGATGGTAAACCCACAGCAGATAGTGACCATTGACTCCCATAGTAGGAATAAAAAAAAGATGGAATTTTATAGGTTCAATGAAAATTCTTTCATAATTTACTCATCCTCGTGTTGTTTTAAACCTGTATGCATTAGTTTTTTTCTGATTAACACAAAAGAAAATATTTTGAGGAATGATGGTAAACCTACAGCAGATAGTGACCATTGACTCCCATAGTAGGAATAAAAAAATGAAGGAATTTTATATGTTAAATGAAAATTATTTCATAATTTACTCATCCTTGTGTTGTTTTAAACGTGTATGCATTAGTTTTTTTCTGATTAACACAAAAGAAAACATTTTGAGAAATGAAGGTAAACCCACAGCAGATAATGGCCATTGACTCCCATAGTAGGAATAAAAAATGATGGAATTTTATAGGTTCAATGAAAATTCTTTCATAATTTACTCATCCTTGTGTTGTTTTAAACCTGTATGCATTAGTTTTTTTCTGATTAACACAAAAGAAAATATTTTGAGGAATGATGGTAAACCCACAGCAGATAGTGACCATTGACTCCCATAGTAGGAATAAAAAATGATGGAATTTTATAGGTACCATCAACTGTGTGCTAATTATATATTTTTTAAATATTTTCTTCATCATTTATCAAGATACTTCTAAATAATTTTTTTCCTACTATGGAAGTCAATGGTAATTTATTTCATTATTTGCTTTACAGGCTTGCAGAGCTGATATGATGACGACTTAAACATCCTCGACACAACTGAAGGCACAACTTAAAGAGATTGTTCAATGAAAATTATTTCATTATTTACTCATCTTCGTGTTGTTTTAAACCTGTATGCATTAGTTTTTTTCTGATTAACACAAAAGAAAATATTTTGAGGAATGATGGTAAACCCACAGCAGATAGTGACCATTGACTCCCATAGTAGGAATAAAAAAATGATGGAATTTTACAGGTTCAATGAAAATTCTTTCATAATTTACTCATCCTTGTGTTGTTTTAAACCTGTATGCATTAGTTTTTTTCTGATTAACACAAAAGAAAATATTTTGAGGAATGATGGTAAACCCACAGCAGATAGTGACCTTTGACTCCCATAGTAGGAATAAAAAAAAGATGGAATTTTATAGGTTCAATGAAAATTCTTTCATAATTTACTCATCCTCGTGTTGTTTTAAACCTGTATGCATTAGTTTTTTACGGATTAACACAAAAGATAATATGTTGAGGAATGATGGTAAACCCACAGCAGATAGTTACCATTGACTCCCATAGTAGGAATAAAAAAATGATGGAATTTTATAGGTTCAAGAAAAATTCTTTCATAATTTACTCATCCTTGTGTTGTTTTAAACCTGTATGCATTAGTTTTTTTCTGATTAACACAAAAGAAAATATTTTGAGGAATGATGGTAAACCCACAGCAGATAGTGACCTTTGACTCCCATAGTAGGAATAAAAAAAAGATGGAATTTTATAGGTTCAATGAAAATTCTTTCATAATTTAATCATCCTCGTGTTGTTTTAAACCTGTATGCATTAGTTTTTTTTCTGATTAACACAAAATAAAATATTTTGAGGATTGATGGTAAACCCACAGCAGATAGTGACCATTGACTCCCATAGTAGGAATAAAAAATGATGGAATTTTATAGGTACCATCAACTGTGTGCTAATTATATATTTTTTAAATATTTTCTTCATCATTTATCAAGATACTTCTAAATAATTTTTTTCCTACTATGGAAGTCAATGGTTATTTATTTCATTATTTGCTTTACAGGCTTGCAGAGCTGATATGATGACGACTTAAACATCCTCGACACAACTGAAGGCACAACTTAAAGAGATTGTTCAATGAAAATTATTTTATTATTTACTCATCCTCGTGTTGTTTTAAACCTGCATGCATTAGTTTTTTTCTGATTAACACAAAAGAAAATATTTTGAGGAATGATGGTAAACCCACAGCAGATAGTGACCATTGACTCCCATAGTAGGAATAAAAAAATGATGGAATTTTACAGGTTCAATGAAAATTCTTTCATAATTTACTCATCCTTGTGTTGTTTTAAACCTGTATGCATTAGTTTTTTTCTGATTAACACAAAAGAAAATATTTTGAGGAATGATGGTAAACCCACAGCAGATAGTGACCATTGACTCCCATAGTATGAATAAAAAAATGATGGAATTTTATAGGTTCAATGAAAATTCTTTCATAATTTACTCATCCTTGTGTTGTTTTAAACCTGTATGCATTAGTTTTTTTCTGATTAACACAAAATACAATATTTTGAGGAATGATGGTAAACCCACAGCAGATAGTGACCATTGACTCCCATAGTAGGAATAAAAAATGATGGAATTTTATAGGTACCATCAACTGTGTGCTAATTATATATTTTTTAAATATTTTCTTCATCATTTATCAAGATACTTCTAAATAATTTTTTGCCTACTATGGAAGTCAATGGTAATTTATTTCATTATTTGCTTTACAGGCTTGCAGAGCTGATATGATGACGACTTAAACATCCTCGACACAACTGAAGGCACAACTTAAAGAGATTGTTCAATGAAAATTATTTCATTATTTACTCATCCTCGTGTTGTTTTAAACCTGTATGCATTAGTTTTTTTCTGATTAACACAAAAGAAAATATTTTGAGGAATGATGGTAAACCCACAGCAGATAGTGACCATTGACTCCCATAGTAGGAATAAAAAAATGATGGAATTTTACAGGTTCAATGAAAATTCTTTCATAATTTACTCATCCTTGTGTTGTTTTAAACCTGTATGCATTAGTTTTTTCCTGATTAACACAAAAGAAAATATTTTGAGGAATGATGGTAAACCCACAGCAGATAGTGACCATTGACTCCCATAGTAGGAATAAAAAATGATGGAATTTTATAGGTTCAATGAAAACTCTTTCATAATTTACTCATCCTTGTGTTGTTTTAAACCTGTATGCATTAGTTTTTTTCTGATTAACACAAAAGAAAATATTTTGAGGAATGATGGTAAACCCACAGCAGATAGTGACCATTGACTCCCATAGTAGGAATAAAAAAAAGATGGAATTTTATAGGTTCAATGAAAATTTTTTCCTTATTTTACTCATCCTTGTGTTGTTTTAAACCTGTATGCATTAGTTTTTTTCTGATTAACACAAAAGAAAATATTTTGAGGAATGATGGTAAACCCACAGCAGATAGTGACCATTGACTCCCATAGTAGGAATAAAAAAATGAAGGAAATTTATATGTTAAATGAAAATTATTTCATAATTTACTCATCCTTGTGTTGTTTTAAAGGTGTATGCATTAGTTTTTTTCTGATTAACACAAAAGAAAATATTTTGAGAAATGAAGGTAAACCCACAGCAGATAATGGCCATTGACTCCCATAGTAGGAATAAAAAAATGATGGAATTTTATAGGTTCAATGAAAATTCTTTCATAATTTACTCATCCTTGTGTTGTTTTAAACCTGTATGCATTAGTTTTTTTCTGATTAACACAAAAGAAAATATTTTGAGGAATGATGGTAAACCCACAGCAGATAGTGACCATTGACTCCCATAGTAGGAATAAAAAAAGATGGAATTTTATAGGTTCAATGAAAATTCTTTCATAATTTACTCATCCTTGTGTTGTTTTAAACCTGTATGCATTAGTTTTTTTCTGATTAACACAAAAGAAAATATTTTGAGGAATGATGGTAAACCCACAGCAGATAGTGACCATTGACTCCCATAGTAGGAATAAAAAAAAGATGGAATTTTATAGGTTCAATGAAAATTCTTTCATAATTTACTCATCCTCGTGTTGTTTTAAACCTGTATGCATTAGTTTTTTTCTGATTAACACAAAAGAAAATATTTTGAGGAATGATGGTAAACCCACAGCAGATAGTGACCATTGACTCCCATAGTAGGAATAAAAAAATGAAGGAATTTTATATGTTAAATGAAAATTATTTCATAATTTACTCATCCTTGTGTTGTTTTAAACGTGTATGCATTAGTTTTTTTCTGATTAACACAAAAGAAAACATTTTGAGAAATGAAGGTAAACCCACAGCAGATAATGGCCATTGACTCCCATAGTAGGAATAAAAAATGATGGAATTTTATAGGTTCAATGAAAATTCTTTCATAATTTACTCATCCTTGTGTTGTTTTAAACCTGTATGCATTAGTTTTTTTCTGATTAACACAAAAGAAAATATTTTGAGGAATGATGGTAAACCCACAGCAGATAGTGACCATTGACTCCCATAGTAGGAATAAAAAATGATGGAATTTTATAGGTACCATCAACTGTGTGCTAATTATATATTTTTTAAATATTTTCTTCATCATTTATCAAGATACTTCTAAATAATTTTTTTCCTACTATGGAAGTCAATGGTAATTTATTTCATTATTTGCTTTACAGGCTTGCAGAGCTGATATGATGACGACTTAAACATCCTCGACACAACTGAAGGCACAACTTAAAGAGATTGTTCAATGAAAATTATTTCATTATTTACTCATCTTCGTGTTGTTTTAAACCTGTATGCATTAGTTTTTTTCTGATTAACACAAAAGAAAATATTTTGAGGAATGATGGTAAACCCACAGCAGATAGTGACCATTGACTCCCATAGTAGGAATAAAAAAATGATGGAATTTTACAGGTTCAATGAAAATTCTTTCATAATTTACTCATCCTTGTGTTGTTTTAAACCTGTATGCATTAGTTTTTTTCTGATTAACACAAAAGAAAATATTTTGAGGAATGATGGTAAACCCACAGCAGATAGTGACCTTTGACTCCCATAGTAGGAATAAAAAAAAGATGGAATTTTATAGGTTCAATGAAAATTCTTTCATAATTTACTCATCCTCGTGTTGTTTTAAACCTGTATGCATTAGTTTTTTACGGATTAACACAAAAGATAATATGTTGAGGAATGATGGTAAACCCACAGCAGATAGTTACCATTGACTCCCATAGTAGGAATAAAAAAATGATGGAATTTTATAGGTTCAAGAAAAATTCTTTCATAATTTACTCATCCTTGTGTTGTTTTAAACCTGTATGCATTAGTTTTTTTCTGATTAACACAAAAGAAAATATTTTGAGGAATGATGGTAAACCCACAGCAGATAGTGACCTTTGACTCCCATAGTAGGAATAAAAAAAAGATGGAATTTTATAGGTTCAATGAAAATTCTTTCATAATTTAATCATCCTCGTGTTGTTTTAAACCTGTATGCATTAGTTTTTTTTCTGATTAACACAAAATAAAATATTTTGAGGATTGATGGTAAACCCACAGCAGATAGTGACCATTGACTCCCATAGTAGGAATAAAAAATGATGGAATTTTATAGGTACCATCAACTGTGTGCTAATTATATATTTTTTAAATATTTTCTTCATCATTTATCAAGATACTTCTAAATAATTTTTTTCCTACTATGGAAGTCAATGGTTATTTATTTCATTATTTGCTTTACAGGCTTGCAGAGCTGATATGATGACGACTTAAACATCCTCGACACAACTGAAGGCACAACTTAAAGAGATTGTTCAATGAAAATTATTTTATTATTTACTCATCCTCGTGTTGTTTTAAACCTGCATGCATTAGTTTTTTTCTGATTAACACAAAAGAAAATATTTTGAGGAATGATGGTAAACCCACAGCAGATAGTGACCATTGACTCCCATAGTAGGAATAAAAAAATGATGGAATTTTACAGGTTCAATGAAAATTCTTTCATAATTTACTCATCCTTGTGTTGTTTTAAACCTGTATGCATTAGTTTTTTTCTGATTAACACAAAAGAAAATATTTTGAGGAATGATGGTAAACCCACAGCAGATAGTGACCATTGACTCCCATAGTATGAATAAAAAAATGATGGAATTTTATAGGTTCAATGAAAATTCTTTCATAATTTACTCATCCTTGTGTTGTTTTAAACCTGTATGCATTAGTTTTTTTCTGATTAACACAAAATACAATATTTTGAGGAATGATGGTAAACCCACAGCAGATAGTGACCATTGACTCCCATAGTAGGAATAAAAAATGATGGAATTTTATAGGTACCATCAACTGTGTGCTAATTATATATTTTTTAAATATTTTCTTCATCATTTATCAAGATACTTCTAAATAATTTTTTGCCTACTATGGAAGTCAATGGTAATTTATTTCATTATTTGCTTTACAGGCTTGCAGAGCTGATATGATGACGACTTAAACATCCTCGACACAACTGAAGGCACAACTTAAAGAGATTGTTCAATGAAAATTATTTCATTATTTACTCATCCTCGTGTTGTTTTAAACCTGTATGCATTAGTTTTTTTCTGATTAACACAAAAGAAAATATTTTGAGGAATGATGGTAAACCCACAGCAGATAGTGACCATTGACTCCCATAGTAGGAATAAAAAAATGATGGAATTTTACAGGTTCAATGAAAATTCTTTCATAATTTACTCATCCTTGTGTTGTTTTAAACCTGTATGCATTAGTTTTTTCCTGATTAACACAAAAGAAAATATTTTGAGGAATGATGGTAAACCCACAGCAGATAGTGACCATTGACTCCCATAGTAGGAATAAAAAATGATGGAATTTTATAGGTTCAATGAAAACTCTTTCATAATTTACTCATCCTTGTGTTGTTTTAAACCTGTATGCATTAGTTTTTTTCTGATTAACACAAAAGAAAATATTTTGAGGAATGATGGTAAACCCACAGCAGATAGTGACCATTGACTCCCATAGTAGGAATAAAAAAAAGATGGAATTTTATAGGTTCAATGAAAATTTTTTCCTTATTTTACTCATCCTTGTGTTGTTTTAAACCTGTATGCATTAGTTTTTTTCTGATTAACACAAAAGAAAATATTTTGAGGAATGATGGTAAACCCACAGCAGATAGTGACCATTGACTCCCATAGTAGGAATAAAAAAATGAAGGAAATTTATATGTTAAATGAAAATTATTTCATAATTTACTCATCCTTGTGTTGTTTTAAAGGTGTATGCATTAGTTTTTTTCTGATTAACACAAAAGAAAATATTTTGAGAAATGAAGGTAAACCCACAGCAGATAATGGCCATTGACTCCCATAGTAGGAATAAAAAAATGATGGAATTTTATAGGTTCAATGAAAATTCTTTCATAATTTACTCATCCTTGTGTTGTTTTAAACCTGTATGCATTAGTTTTTTTCTGATTAACACAAAAGAAAATATTTTGAGGAATGATGGTAAACCCACAGCAGATAGTGACCATTGACTCCCATAGTAGGAATAAAAAAAAGATGGAATTTTATATGTTCAATGAAAATTCTTTCATAATTTACTCATCCTTGTGTTGTTTTAAACCTGTATGCATTAGTTTTTTTCTGATTAACACAAAAGAAAATATTTTGAGGAATGATGGTAAACCCACAGCAGATAGTGACCATTGACTCCCATAGTAGGAATAAAAAAAAGATGGAATTTTATAGGTTCAATGAAAATTCTTTCATAATTTACTCATCCTTGTGTTGTTTTAAACCTGTATGCATTAGTTTTTTTCTGATTAACACAAAAGAAAATATTTTGAGGAATGATGGTAAACCCACAGCAGATAGTGACCATTGACTCCCATAGTAGGAATAAAAAAATGAAGGAATTTTATATGTTAAATGAAAATTATTTCATAATTTACTCATCCTTGTGTTGTTTTAAACGTGTATGCATTAGTTTTTTTCTGATTAACACAAAAGAAAACATTTTGAGAAATGAAGGTAAACCCACAGCAGATAATGGCCATTGACTCCCATAGTAGGAATAAAAAATGATGGAATTTTATAGGTTCAATGAAAATTCTTTCATAATTTACTCATCCTTGTGTTGTTTTAAACCTGTATGCATTAGTTTTTTTCTGATTAACACAAAAGAAAATATTTTGAGGAATGATGGTAAACCCACAGCAGATAGTGACCATTGACTCCCATAGTAGGAATAAAAAATGATGGAATTTTATAGGTACCATCAACTGTGTGCTAATTATATATTTTTTAAATATTTTCTTCATCATTTATCAAGATACTTCTAAATAATTTTTTTCCTACTATGGAAGTCAATGGTAATTTATTTCATTATTTGCTTTACAGGCTTGCAGAGCTGATATGATGACGACTTAAACATCCTCGACACAACTGAAGGCACAACTTAAAGAGATTGTTCAATGAAAATTATTTCATTATTTACTCATCTTCGTGTTGTTTTAAACCTGTATGCATTAGTTTTTTTCTGATTAACACAAAAGAAAATATTTTGAGGAATGATGGTAAACCCACAGCAGATAGTGACCATTGACTCCCATAGTAGGAATAAAAAAATGATGGAATTTTACAGGTTCAATGAAAATTCTTTCATAATTTACTCATCCTTGTGTTGTTTTAAACCTGTATGCATTAGTTTTTTTCTGATTAACACAAAAGAAAATATTTTGAGGAATGATGGTAAACCCACAGCAGATAGTGACCTTTGACTCCCATAGTAGGAATAAAAAAAAGATGGAATTTTATAGGTTCAATGAAAATTCTTTCATAATTTACTCATCCTCGTGTTGTTTTAAACCTGTATGCATTAGTTTTTTACGGATTAACACAAAAGATAATATGTTGAGGAATGATGGTAAACCCACAGCAGATAGTTACCATTGACTCCCATAGTAGGAATAAAAAAATGATGGAATTTTATAGGTTCAAGAAAAATTCTTTCATAATTTACTCATCCTTGTGTTGTTTTAAACCTGTATGCATTAGTTTTTTTCTGATTAACACAAAAGAAAATATTTTGAGGAATGATGGTAAACCCACAGCAGATAGTGACCTTTGACTCCCATAGTAGGAATAAAAAAAAGATGGAATTTTATAGGTTCAATGAAAATTCTTTCATAATTTAATCATCCTCGTGTTGTTTTAAACCTGTATGCATTAGTTTTTTTTCTGATTAACACAAAATAAAATATTTTGAGGAATGATGGTAAACCCACAGCAGATAGTGACCATTGACTCCCATAGTAGGAATAAAAAATGATGGAATTTTATAGGTACCATCAACTGTGTGCTAATTATATATTTTTTAAATATTTTCTTCATCATTTATCAAGATACTTCTAAATAATTTTTTTCCTACTATGGAAGTCAATGGTTATTTATTTCATTATTTGCTTTACAGGCTTGCAGAGCTGATATGATGACGACTTAAACATCCTCGACACAACTGAAGGCACAACTTAAAGAGATTGTTCAATGAAAATTATTTTATTATTTACTCATCCTCGTGTTGTTTTAAACCTGCATGCATTAGTTTTTTTCTGATTAACACAAAAGAAAATATTTTGAGGAATGATGGTAAACCCACAGCAGATAGTGACCATTGACTCCCATAGTAGGAATAAAAAAATGATGGAATTTTACAGGTTCAATGAAAATTCTTTCATAATTTACTCATCCTTGTGTTGTTTTAAACCTGTATGCATTAGTTTTTTTCTGATTAACACAAAAGAAAATATTTTGAGGAATGATGGTAAACCCACAGCAGATAGTGACCATTGACTCCCATAGTATGAATAAAAAAATGATGGAATTTTATAGGTTCAATGAAAATTCTTTCATAATTTACTCATCCTTGTGTTGTTTTAAACCTGTATGCATTAGTTTTTTTCTGATTAACACAAAATACAATATTTTGAGGAATGATGGTAAACCCACAGCAGATAGTGACCATTGACTCCCATAGTAGGAATAAACAATGATGGAATTTTATAGGTACCATCAACTGTGTGCTAATTATATATTTTTTAAATATTTTCTTCATCATTTATCAAGATACTTCTAAATAATTTTTTGCCTACTATGGAAGTCAATGGTAATTTATTTCATTATTTGCTTTACAGGCTTGCAGAGCTGATATGATGACGACTTAAACATCCTCGACACAACTGAAGGCACAACTTAAAGAGATTGTTCAATGAAAATTATTTCATTATTTACTCATCCTCGTGTTGTTTTAAACCTGTATGCATTAGTTTTTTTCTGATTAACACAAAAGAAAATATTTTGAGGAATGATGGTAAACCCACAGCAGATAGTGACCATTGACTCCCATAGTAGGAATAAAAAAATGAAGGAAATTTATATGTTAAATGAAAATTATTTCATAATTTACTCATCCTTGTGTTGTTTTAAACGTGTATGCATTAGTTTTTTTCTGATTAACACAAAAGAAAATATTTTGAGAAATGAAGGTAAACCCACAGCAGATAATGGCCATTGACTCCCATAGTAGGAATAAAAAAATGATGGAATTTTATAGGTTCAATGAAAATTCTTTCATAATTTACTCATCCTTGTGTTGTTTTAAACCTGTATGCATTAGTTTTTTTCTGATTAACACAAAAGAAAATATTTTGAGGAATGATGGTAAACCCACAGCAGATAGTGACCATTGACTCCCATAGTAGGAATAAAAAAAAGATGGAATTTTATAGGTTCAATGAAAATTCTTTCATAATTTACTCATCCTTGTGTTGTTTTAAACCTGTATGCATTAGTTTTTTTCTGATTAACACAAAAGAAAATATTTTGAGGAATGATGGTAAACCCACAGCAGATAGTGACCATTGACTCCCATAGTAGGAATAAAAAAAAGATGGAATTTTATAGGTTCAATGAAAATTCTTTCATAATTTACTCATCCTTGTGTTGTTTTAAACCTGTATGCATTAGTTTTTTTCTGATTAACACAAAAGAAAATATTTTGAGGAATGATGGTAAACCCACAGCAGATAGTGACCATTGACTCCCATAGTAGGAATAAAAAAATGAAGGAATTTTATATGTTAAATGAAAATTATTTCATAATTTACTCATCCTTGTGTTGTTTTAAACGTGTATGCATTAGTTTTTTTCTGATTAACACAAAAGAAAACATTTTGAGAAATGAAGGTAAACCCACAGCAGATAATGGCCATTGACTCCCATAGTAGGAATAAAAAATGATGGAATTTTATAGTTTCAATGAAAATTCTTTCATAATTTACTCATCCTTGTGTTGTTTTAAACCTGTATGCATTAGTTTTTTTCTGATTAACACAAAAGAAAATATTTTGAGGAATGATGGTAAACCCACAGCAGATAGTGACCATTGACTCCCATAGTAGGAATAAAAAAATGATGGAATTTTACAGGTTCAATGAAAATTCTTTCATAATTTACTCATCCTCGTGTTGTTTTAAACCTGTATGCATTAGTTTTTTTCTGATTAACACAAAAGAAAATATTTTGAGGAATGATGGTAAACCCACAGCAGATAGTGACCATTGACTCCCATAGTAGGAATAAAAAATGATGGAATTTTATAGGTACCATCAACTGTGTGCTAATTATATATTTTTTAAATATTTTCTTCATCATTTATCAAGATACTTCTAAATAATTTCTTTCCTACTATGGAAGTCAATGGTAATTTATTTCATTATTTGCTTTACAGGCTTGCAGAGCTGATATGATGACGACTTAAACATCCTCGACACAACTGAAGGCACAACTTAAAGAGATTGTTCAATGAAAATTATTTCATTATTTACTCATCCTCGTGTTGTTTTAAACCTGTATGCATTAGTTTTTTTCTGATTAACACAAAAGAAAATATTTTGAGGAATGATGGTAAACCCACAGCAGATAGTGACCATTGACTCCCATAGTAGGAATAAAAAAATGATGGAATTTTACAGGTTCAATGAAAATTCTTTCATAATTTACTCATCCTTGTGTTGTTTTAAACCTGTATGCATTAGTTTTTTTCTGATTAACACAAAAGAAAATATTTTGAGGAATGATGGTAAACCCACAGCAGATAGTGACCATTGACTCCCATAGTAGGAATAAAAAAAAGATGGAATTTTATAGGTTCAATGAAAATTCTTTCATAATTTACTCATCCTCGTGTTGTTTTAAACCTGTATGCATTAGTTTTTTTCTGATTAACACAAAAGAAAATATTTTGAGGAATGATGGTAAACCTACAGCAGATAGTGACCATTGACTCCCATAGTAGGAATAAAAAAATGAAGGAATTTTATATGTTAAATGAAAATTATTTCATAATTTACTCATCCTTGTGTTGTTTTAAACGTGTATGCATTAGTTTTTTTCTGATTAACACAAAAGAAAACATTTTGAGAAATGAAGGTAAACCCACAGCAGATAATGGCCATTGACTCCCATAGTAGGAATAAAAAATGATGGAATTTTATAGGTTCAATGAAAATTCTTTCATAATTTACTCATCCTTGTGTTGTTTTAAACCTGTATGCATTAGTTTTTTTCTGATTAACACAAAAGAAAATATTTTGAGGAATGATGGTAAACCCACAGCAGATAGTGACCATTGACTCCCATAGTAGGAATAAAAAATGATGGAATTTTATAGGTACCATCAACTGTGTGCTAATTATATATTTTTTAAATATTTTCTTCATCATTTATCAAGATACTTCTAAATAATTTTTTTCCTACTATGGAAGTCAATGGTAATTTATTTCATTATTTGCTTTACAGGCTTGCAGAGCTGATATGATGACGACTTAAACATCCTCGACACAACTGAAGGCACAACTTAAAGAGATTGTTCAATGAAAATTATTTCATTATTTACTCATCTTCGTGTTGTTTTAAACCTGTATGCATTAGTTTTTTTCTGATTAACACAAAAGAAAATATTTTGAGGAATGATGGTAAACCCACAGCAGATAGTGACCATTGACTCCCATAGTAGGAATAAAAAAATGATGGAATTTTACAGGTTCAATGAAAATTCTTTCATAATTTACTCATCCTTGTGTTGTTTTAAACCTGTATGCATTAGTTTTTTTCTGATTAACACAAAAGAAAATATTTTGAGGAATGATGGTAAACCCACAGCAGATAGTGACCTTTGACTCCCATAGTAGGAATAAAAAAAAGATGGAATTTTATAGGTTCAATGAAAATTCTTTCATAATTTACTCATCCTCGTGTTGTTTTAAACCTGTATGCATTAGTTTTTTACGGATTAACACAAAAGATAATATGTTGAGGAATGATGGTAAACCCACAGCAGATAGTTACCATTGACTCCCATAGTAGGAATAAAAAAATGATGGAATTTTATAGGTTCAAGAAAAATTCTTTCATAATTTACTCATCCTTGTGTTGTTTTAAACCTGTATGCATTAGTTTTTTTCTGATTAACACAAAAGAAAATATTTTGAGGAATGATGGTAAACCCACAGCAGATAGTGACCTTTGACTCCCATAGTAGGAATAAAAAAAAGATGGAATTTTATAGGTTCAATGAAAATTCTTTCATAATTTAATCATCCTCGTGTTGTTTTAAACCTGTATGCATTAGTTTTTTTTCTGATTAACACAAAATAAAATATTTTGAGGATTGATGGTAAACCCACAGCAGATAGTGACCATTGACTCCCATAGTAGAAATAAAAAATGATGGAATTTTATAGGTACCATCAACTGTGTGCTAATTATATATTTTTTAAATATTTTCTTCATCATTTATCAAGATACTTCTAAATAATTTTTTTCCTACTATGGAAGTCAATGGTTATTTATTTCATTATTTGCTTTACAGGCTTGCAGAGCTGATATGATGACGACTTAAACATCCTCGACACAACTGAAGGCACAACTTAAAGAGATTGTTCAATGAAAATTATTTTATTATTTACTCATCCTCGTGTTGTTTTAAACCTGCATGCATTAGTTTTTTTCTGATTAACACAAAAGAAAATATTTTGAGGAATGATGGTAAACCCACAGCAGATAGTGACCATTGACTCCCATAGTAGGAATAAAAAAATGATGGAATTTTACAGGTTCAATGAAAATTCTTTCATAATTTACTCATCCTTGTGTTGTTTTAAACCTGTATGCATTAGTTTTTTTCTGATTAACACAAAAGAAAATATTTTGAGGAATGATGGTAAACCCACAGCAGATAGTGACCATTGACTCCCATAGTATGAATAAAAAAATGATGGAATTTTATAGGTTCAATGAAAATTCTTTCATAATTTACTCATCCTTGTGTTGTTTTAAACCTGTATGCATTAGTTTTTTTCTGATTAACACAAAATACAATATTTTGAGGAATGATGGTAAACCCACAGCAGATAGTGACCATTGACTCCCATAGTAGGAATAAAAAATGATGGAATTTTATAGGTACCATCAACTGTGTGCTAATTATATATTTTTTAAATATTTTCTTCATCATTTATCAAGATACTTCTAAATAATTTTTTGCCTACTATGGAAGTCAATGGTAATTTATTTCATTATTTGCTTTACAGGCTTGCAGAGCTGATATGATGACGACTTAAACATCCTCGACACAACTGAAGGCACAACTTAAAGAGATTGTTCAATGAAAATTATTTCATTATTTACTCATCCTCGTGTTGTTTTAAACCTGTATGCATTAGTTTTTTTCTGATTAACACAAAAGAAAATATTTTGAGGAATGATGGTAAACCCACAGCAGATAGTGACCATTGACTCCCATAGTAGGAATAAAAAAATGATGGAATTTTACAGGTTCAATGAAAATTCTTTCATAATTTACTCATCCTTGTGTTGTTTTAAACCTGTATGCATTAGTTTTTTCCTGATTAACACAAAAGAAAATATTTTGAGGAATGATGGTAAACCCACAGCAGATAGTGACCATTGACTCCCATAGTAGGAATAAAAAATGATGGAATTTTATAGGTTCAATGAAAACTCTTTCATAATTTACTCATCCTTGTGTTGTTTTAAACCTGTATGCATTAGTTTTTTTCTGATTAACACAAAAGAAAATATTTTGAGGAATGATGGTAAACCCACAGCAGATAGTGACCATTGACTCCCATAGTAGGAATAAAAAAAAGATGGAATTTTATAGGTTCAATGAAAATTTTTTCCTTATTTTACTCATCCTTGTGTTGTTTTAAACCTGTATGCATTAGTTTTTTTCTGATTAACACAAAAGAAAATATTTTGAGGAATGATGGTAAACCCACAGCAGATAGTGACCATTGACTCCCATAGTAGGAATAAAAAAATGAAGGAAATTTATATGTTAAATGAAAATTATTTCATAATTTACTCATCCTTGTGTTGTTTTAAAGGTGTATGCATTAGTTTTTTTCTGATTAACACAAAAGAAAATATTTTGAGAAATGAAGGTAAACCCACAGCAGATAATGGCCATTGACTCCCATAGTAGGAATAAAAAAATGATGGAATTTTATAGGTTCAATGAAAATTCTTTCATAATTTACTCATCCTTGTGTTGTTTTAAACCTGTATGCATTAGTTTTTTTCTGATTAACACAAAAGAAAATATTTTGAGGAATGATGGTAAACCCACAGCAGATAGTGACCATTGACTCCCATAGTAGGAATAAAAAAAAGATGGAATTTTATAGGTTCAATGAAAATTCTTTCATAATTTACTCATCCTTGTGTTGTTTTAAACCTGTATGCATTAGTTTTTTTCTGATTAACACAAAAGAAAATATTTTGAGGAATGATGGTAAACCCACAGCAGATAGTGACCATTGACTCCCATAGTAGGAATAAAAAAAAGATGGAATTTTATAGGTTCAATGAAAATTCTTTCATAATTTACTCATCCTTGTGTTGTTTTAAACCTGTATGCATTAGTTTTTTTCTGATTAACACAAAAGAAAATATTTTGAGGAATGATGGTAAACCCACAGCAGATAGTGACCATTGACTCCCATAGTAGGAATAAAAAAATGAAGGAATTTTATATGTTAAATGAAAATTATTTCATAATTTACTCATCCTTGTGTTGTTTTAAACGTGTATGCATTAGTTTTTTTCTGATTAACACAAAAGAAAACATTTTGAGAAATGAAGGTAAACCCACAGCAGATAATGGCCATTGACTCCCATAGTAGGAATAAAAAATGATGGAATTTTATAGGTTCAATGAAAATTCTTTCATAATTTACTCATCCTTGTGTTGTTTTAAACCTGTATGCATTAGTTTTTTTCTGATTAACACAAAAGAAAATATTTTGAGGAATGATGGTAAACCCACAGCAGATAGTGACCATTGACTCCCATAGTAGGAATAAAAAAATGATGGAATTTTACAGGTTCAATGAAAATTCTTTCATAATTTACTCATCCTCGTGTTGTTTTAAACCTGTATGCATTAGTTTTTTTCTGATTAACACAAAAGAAAATATTTTGAGGAATGATGGTAAACCCACAGCAGATAGTGACCATTGACTCCCATAGTAGGAATAAAAAATGATGGAATTTTATAGGTACCATCAACTGTGTGCTAATTATATATTTTTTAAATATTTTCTTCATCATTTATCAAGATACTTCTAAATAATTTCTTTCCTACTATGGAAGTCAATGGTAATTTATTTCATTATTTGCTTTACAGGCTTGCAGAGCTGATATGATGACGACTTAAACATCCTCGACACAACTGAAGGCACAACTTAAAGAGATTGTTCAATGAAAATTATTTCATTATTTACTCATCCTCGTGTTGTTTTAAACCTGTATGCATTAGTTTTTTTCTGATTAACATAAAAGAAAATATTTTGAGGAATGATGGTAAACCCACAGCAGATAGTGACCATTGACTCCCATAGTAGGAATAAAAAAATGATGGAATTTTACAGGTTCAATGAAAATTCTTTCATAATTTACTCATCCTTGTGTTGTTTTAAACCTGTATGCATTAGTTTTTTTCTGATTAACACAAAAGAAAATATTTTGAGGAATGATGGTAAACCCACAGCAGATAGTGACCATTGACTCCCAGAGTAGGAATAAAAAAAAGATGGAATTTTATAGGTTCAATGAAAATTCTTTCATAATTTACTCATCCTCGTGTTGTTTTAAACCTGTATGCATTAGTTTTTTTCTGATTAACACAAAAGAAAATATTTTGAGGAATGATGGTAAACCTACAGCAGATAGTGACCATTGACTCCCATAGTAGGAATAAAAAAATGAAGGAATTTTATATGTTAAATGAAAATTATTTCATAATTTACTCATCCTTGTGTTGTTTTAAACGTGTATGCATTAGTTTTTTTCTGATTAACACAAAAGAAAACATTTTGAGAAATGAAGGTAAACCCACAGCAGATAATGGCCATTGACTCCCATAGTAGGAATAAAAAATGATGGAATTTTATAGGTTCAATGAAAATTCTTTCATAATTTACTCATCCTTGTGTTGTTTTAAACCTGTATGCATTAGTTTTTTTCTGATTAACACAAAAGAAAATATTTTGAGGAATGATGGTAAACCCACAGCAGATAGTGACCATTGACTCCCATAGTAGGAATAAAAAATGATGGAATTTTATAGGTACCATCAACTGTGTGCTAATTATATATTTTTTAAATATTTTCTTCATCATTTATCAAGATACTTCTAAATAATTTTTTTCCTACTATGGAAGTCAATGGTAATTTATTTCATTATTTGCTTTACAGGCTTGCAGAGCTGATATGATGACGACTTAAACATCCTCGACACAACTGAAGGCACAACTTAAAGAGATTGTTCAATGAAAATTATTTCATTATTTACTCATCTTCGTGTTGTTTTAAACCTGTATGCATTAGTTTTTTTCTGATTAACACAAAAGAAAATATTTTGAGGAATGATGGTAAACCCACAGCAGATAGTGACCATTGACTCCCATAGTAGGAATAAAAAATGATGGAATTTTACAGGTTCAATGAAAATTCTTTCATAATTTACTCATCCTTGTGTTGTTTTAAACCTGTATGCATTAGTTTTTTTCTGATTAACACAAAAGAAAATATTTTGAGGAATGATGGTAAACCCACAGCAGATAGTGACCTTTGACTCCCATAGTAGGAATAAAAAAAAGATGGAATTTTATAGGTTCAATGAAAATTCTTTCATAATTTACTCATCCTCGTGTTGTTTTAAACCTGTATGCATTAGTTTTTTACGGATTAACACAAAAGATAATATGTTGAGGAATGATGGTAAACCCACAGCAGATAGTTACCATTGACTCCCATAGTAGGAATAAAAAAATGATGGAATTTTATAGGTTCAAGAAAAATTCTTTCATAATTTACTCATCCTTGTGTTGTTTTAAACCTGTATGCATTAGTTTTTTTCTGATTAACACAAAAGAAAATATTTTGAGGAATGATGGTAAACCCACAGCAGATAGTGACCTTTGACTCCCATAGTAGGAATAAAAAAAAGATGGAATTTTATAGGTTCAATGAAAATTCTTTCATAATTTACTCATCCTCGTGTTGTTTTAAACCTGTATGCATTAGTTTTTTTTCTGATTAACACAAAATAAAATATTTTGAGGAATGATGGTAAACCCACAGCAGATAGTGACCATTGACTCCCATAGTAGGAATAAAAAATGATGGAATTTTATAGGTACCATCAACTGTGTGCTAATTATATATTTTTTAAATATTTTCTTCATCATTTATCAAGATACTTCTAAATAATTTTTTTCCTACTATGGAAGTCAATGGTTATTTATTTCATTATTTGCTTTACAGGCTTGCAGAGCTGATATGATGACGACTTAAACATCCTCGACACAACTGAAGGCACAACTTAAAGAGATTGTTCAATGAAAATTATTTTATTATTTACTCATCCTCGTGTTGTTTTAAACCTGCATGCATTAGTTTTTTTCTGATTAACACAAAAGAAAATATTTTGAGGAATGATGGTAAACCCACAGCAGATAGTGACCATTGACTCCCATAGTAGGAATAAAAAAATGATGGAATTTTACAGGTTCAATGAAAATTCTTTCATAATTTACTCATCCTTGTGTTGTTTTAAACCTGTATGCATTAGTTTTTTTCTGATTAACACAAAAGAAAATATTTTGAGGAATGATGGTAAACCCACAGCAGATAGTGACCATTGACTCCCATAGTATGAATAAAAAAATGATGGAATTTTATAGGTTCAATGAAAATTCTTTCATAATTTACTCATCCTTGTGTTGTTTTAAACCTGTATGCATTAGTTTTTTTCTGATTAACACAAAATACAATATTTTGAGGAATGATGGTAAACCCACAGCAGATAGTGACCATTGACTCCCATAGTAGGAATAAAAAATGATGGAATTTTATAGGTACCATCAACTGTGTGCTAATTATATATTTTTTAAATATTTTCTTCATCATTTATCAAGATACTTCTAAATAATTTTTTGCCTACTATGGAAGTCAATGGTAATTTATTTCATTATTTGCTTTACAGGCTTGCAGAGCTGATATGATGACGACTTAAACATCCTCGACACAACTGAAGGCACAACTTAAAGAGATTGTTCAATGAAAATTATTTCATTATTTACTCATCCTCGTGTTGTTTTAAACCTGTATGCATTAGTTTTTTTCTGATTAACACAAAAGAAAATATTTTGAGGAATGATGGTAAACCCACAGCAGATAGTGACCATTGACTCCCATAGTAGGAATAAAAAAATGATGGAATTTTACAGGTTCAATGAAAATTCTTTCATAATTTACTCATCCTTGTGTTGTTTTAAACCTGTATGCATTAGTTTTTTCCTGATTAACACAAAAGAAAATATTTTGAGGAATGATGGTAAACCCACAGCAGATAGTGACCATTGACTCCCATAGTAGGAATAAAAAATGATGGAATTTCATAGGTTCAATGAAAACTCTTTCATAATTTACTCATCCTTGTGTTGTTTTAAACCTGTATGCATTAGTTTTTTTCTGATTAACACAAAAGAAAATATTTTGAGGAATGATGGTAAACCCACAGCAGATAGTGACCATTGACTCCCATAGTAGGAATAAAAAAAAGATGGAATTTTATAGGTTCAATGAAAATTTTTTCCTTATTTTACTCATCCTTGTGTTGTTTTAAACCTGTATGCATTAGTTTTTTTCTGATTAACACAAAAGAAAATATTTTGAGGAATGATGGTAAACCCACAGCAGATAGTGACCATTGACTCCCATAGTAGGAATAAAAAAATGAAGGAAATTTATATGTTAAATGAAAATTATTTCATAATTTACTCATCCTTGTGTTGTTTTAAACGTGTATGCATTAGTTTTTTTCTGATTAACACAAAAGAAAATATTTTGAGAAATGAAGGTAAACCCACAGCAGATAATGGCCATTGACTCCCATAGTAGGAATAAAAAAATGATGGAATTTTATAGGTTCAATGAAAATTCTTTCATAATTTACTCATCCTTGTGTTGTTTTAAACCTGTATGCATTAGTTTTTTTCTGATTAACACAAAAGAAAATATTTTGAGGAATGATGGTAAACCCACAGCAGATAGTGACCATTGACTCCCATAGTAGGAATAAAAAAAAGATGGAATTTTATAGGTTCAATGAAAATTCTTTCATAATTTACTCATCCTTGTGTTGTTTTAAACCTGTATGCATTAGTTTTTTTCTGATTAACACAAAAGAAAATATTTTGAGGAATGATGGTAAACCCACAGCAGATAGTGACCATTGACTCCCATAGTAGGAATAAAAAAATGAAGGAATTTTATATGTTAAATGAAAATTATTTCATAATTTACTCATCCTTGTGTTGTTTTAAACGTGTATGCATTAGTTTTTTTCTGATTAACACAAAAGAAAACATTTTGAGAAATGAAGGTAAACCCACAGCAGATAATGGCCATTGACTCCCATAGTAGGAATAAAAAATGATGGAATTTTATAGGTTCAATGAAAATTCTTTCATAATTTACTCATCCTTGTGTTGTTTTAAACCTGTATGCATTAGTTTTTTTCTGATTAACACAAAAGAAAATATTTTGAGGAATGATGGTAAACCCACAGCAGATAGTGACCATTGACTCCCATAGTAGGAATAAAAAAATGATGGAATTTTACAGGTTCAATGAAAATTCTTTCATAATTTACTCATCCTCGTGTTGTTTTAAACCTGTATGCATTAGTTTTTTTCTGATTAACACAAAAGAAAATATTTTGAGGAATGATGGTAAACCCACAGCAGATAGTGACCATTGACTCCCATAGTAGGAATAAAAAATGATGGAATTTTATAGGTACCATCAACTGTGTGCTAATTATATATTTTTTAAATATTTTCTTCATCATTTATCAAGATACTTCTAAATAATTTTTTTCCTACTATGGAAGTCAATGGTAATTTATTTCATTATTTGCTTTACAGGCTTGCAGAGCTGATATGATGACGACTTAAACATCCTCGACACAACTGAAGGCACAACTTAAAGAGATTGTTCAATGAAAATTATTTCATTATTTACTCATCCTCGTGTTGTTTTAAACCTGTATGCATTAGTTTTTTTCTGATTAACACAAAAGAAAATATTTTGAGGAATGATGGTAAACCCACAGCAGATAGTGACCATTGACTCCCATAGTAGGAATAAAAAAATGATGGAATTTTACAGGTTCAATGAAAATTCTTTCATAATTTACTCATCCTTGTGTTGTTTTAAACCTGTATGCATTAGTTTTTTTCTGATTAACACAAAATAAAATATTTTGAGGAATGATGGTAAACCCACAGCAGATAGTTACCATTGACTCCCATAGTAGGAATAAAAAAATGATGGAATTTTATAGGTTCAAGAAAAATTCTTTCATAATTTACTCATCCTTGTGTTGTTTTAAACCTGTATGCATTAGTTTTTTTCTGATTAACACAAAAGAAAATATTTTGAGGAATGATGGTAAACCCACAGCAGATAGTGACCTTTGACTCCCATAGTAGGAATAAAAAAAAGATGGAATTTTATAGGTTCAATGAAAATTCTTTCATAATTTACTCATCCTTGTGTTGTTTTAAACCTGTATGCATTAGTTTTTTTCTGATTAACACAAAAGAAAATATTTTGAGGAATGATGGTAAAACCCACAGCAGATAGTGACCATTGACTCCCATAGTAGGAATAAAAAAAAGATGGAATTTTATAGGTTCAATGAAAATTCTTTCATAATTTACTCATCCTCGTGTTGTTTTAAACCTGTATGCATTAGTTTTTTTCTGATTAACACAAAAGAAAATATTTTGAGGAATGATGGTAAACCCACAGCAGATAGTGACCTTTGACTCCCATAGTAGGAATAAAAAAAAGATGGAATTTTATAGGTTCAATGAAAATTCTTTCATAATTTACTCATCCTCGTGTTTTTTTAAACCTGTATGCATTAGTTTTTTACGGATTAACACAAAAGATAATATGTTGAGGAATGATGGTAAACCCACAGCAGATAGTTACCATTGACTCCCATAGTAGGAACAAAAAAATGATGGAATTTTATAGGTTCAAGAAAAATTATTTCATAATTTACTCATCCTTGTGTTGTTTTAAACCTGTATGCATTAGTTTTTTTTTTGATTAACACAAAAGAAAATATTTTGAGGAATGATGGTAAACCCACAGCAGATAGTGACCATTGACTCCCATAGTAGGAATAAAAAATGATGGAATTTTATAGGTACCATCAACTGTGTGCTAATTATATATTTTTTAAATATTTTCTTCATCATTTATCAAGATACTTCTAAATAATTTTTTTCCTACTATGGAAGTCAATGGTAATTTATTTCATTATTTGCTTTACAGGCTTGCAGAGCTGATATGATGACGACTTAAACATCCTCGACACAACTGAAGGCACAACTTAAAGAGATTGTTCAATGAAAATTATTTTATTATTTACTCATCCTCGTGTTGTTTTAAACCTGCATGCATTAGTTTTTTTCTGATTAACACAAAAGAAAATATTTTGAGGAATGATGGTAAACCCACAGCAGATAGTGACCATTGACTCCCATAGTAGGAATAAAAAAAAGATGGAATTTTATAGGTTCAATGAAAATTCTTTTATAATTTACTCATCCTTGTGTTGTTTTAAACCTGTATGCATTAGTTTTTTTTGATTAACACAAAAGAAAATATTTTGAGGAATGATGGTAAACCCACAGCAGATAGTGACCTTTGACTCCCATAGTAGGAATAAAAAAAAGATGGAATTTTATAGGTTCAATGAAAATTCTTTCATAATTTACTCATCCTCGTGTTGTTTTAAACCTGTATGCATTAGTTTTTTTCTGATTAACACAAAATAAAATATTTTGAGGAATGATGGTAAACCAACAGCAGATAGTGACCATTGACTCCCATAGTAGGAATAAAAAATGATGGAATTTTATAGGTACCATCAACTGTGTGCTAATTATATATTTTTTAAATATTTTCTTCATCATTTATCAAGATACTTCTAAATAATTTTTTTCCTACTATGGAAGTCAATGGTAATTTATTTCATTATTTGCTTTACAGGCTTGCAGAGCTGATATGATGACGACTTAAACATCCTCGACACAACTGAAGGCACAACTTAAAGAGATTGTTCAATGAAAATTATTTTATTATTTACTCATCCTCGTGTTGTTTTAAACCTGCATGCATTAGTTTTTTTCTGATTAACACAAAAGAAAATATTTTGAGGAATGATGGTAAACCCACAGCAGATAGTGACCATTGACTCCCATAGTAGGAATAAAAAAAAGATGGAATTTTATAGGTTCAATGAAAATTCTTTTATAATTTACTCATCCTTGTGTTGTTTTAAACCTGTATGCATTAGTTTTTTTCTGATTAACACAAAAGAAAATATTTTGAGGAATGATGGTAAACCCACAGCAGATAGTGACCATTGACTCCCATAGTAGGAATAAAAAAATGATGGAATTTTACAGGTTCAATGAAAATTCTTTCATAATTTACTCATCCTTGTGTTGTTTTAAACCTGTATGCATTAGTTTTTTTCTGATTAACACAAAAGAAAATATTTTGAGGAATGATGGTAAACCCACAGCAGATAGTGACCATTGACTCCCATAGTATGAATAAAAAAATGATGGAATTTTATAGGTTCAATGAAAATTCTTTCATAATTTACTCATCCTTGTGTTGTTTTAAACCTGTATGCATTAGTTTTTTTCTGATTAACACAAAATACAATATTTTGAGGAATGATGGTAAACCCACAGCAGATAGTGACCATTGACTCCCATAGTAGGAATAAAAAATGATGGAATTTTATAAGTACCATCAACTGTGTGCTAATTATATATTTTTTAAATATTTTCTTCATCATTTATCAAGATACTTCTAAATAATTTTTTTCCTACTATGGAAGTCAATGGTAATTTATTTCATTATTTGCTTTACAGGCTTGCAGAGCTGATATGATGACGACTTAAACATCCTCGACACAACTGAAGGCACAACTTAAAGAGATTGTTCAATGAAAACTCTTTCATAATTTACTCATCCTTGTGTTGTTTTAAACCTGTATGCATTAGTTTTTTTCTGATTAACACAAAATACAATATTTTGAGGAATGATGGTAAACCCACAGCAGATAGTGACCATTGACTCCCATAGTAGGAATAAAAAAAAGATGGAATTTTATAGGTTCAATGAAAATTCTTTTATAATTTACTCATCCTTGTGTTGTTTTAAACCTGTATGCATTAGTTTTTTTTGATTAACACAAAAGAAAATATTTTGAGGAATGATGGTAAACCCACAGCAGATAGTGACCTTTGACTCCCATAGTAGGAATAAAAAAAAGATGGAATTTTATAGGTTCAATGAAAATTCTTTCATAATTTACTCATCCTCGTGTTGTTTTAAACCTGTATGCATTAGTTTTTTTCTGATTAACACAAAATAAAATATTTTGAGGAATGATGGTAAACCAACAGCAGATAGTGACCATTGACTCCCATAGTAGGAATAAAAAATGATGGAATTTTATAGGTACCATCAACTGTGTGCTAATTATATATTTTTTAAATATTTTCTTCATCATTTATCAAGATACTTCTAAATAATTTTTTTCCTACTATGGAAGTCAATGGTAATTTATTTCATTATTTGCTTTACAGGCTTGCAGAGCTGATATGATGACGACTTAAACATCCTCGACACAACTGAAGGCACAACTTAAAGAGATTGTTCAATGAAAATTATTTTATTATTTACTCATCCTCGTGTTGTTTTAAACCTGCATGCATTAGTTTTTTTCTGATTAACACAAAAGAAAATATTTTGAGGAATGATGGTAAACCCACAGCAGATAGTGACCATTGACTCCCATAGTAGGAATAAAAAAAAGATGGAATTTTATAGGTTCAATGAAAATTCTTTTATAATTTACTCATCCTTGTGTTGTTTTAAACCTGTATGCATTAGTTTTTTTCTGATTAACACAAAAGAAAATATTTTGAGGAATGATGGTAAACCCACAGCAGATAGTGACCATTGACTCCCATAGTAGGAATAAAAAAATGATGGAATTTTACAGGTTCAATGAAAATTCTTTCATAATTTACTCATCCTTGTGTTGTTTTAAACCTGTATGCATTAGTTTTTTTCTGATTAACACAAAAGAAAATATTTTGAGGAATGATGGTAAACCCACAGCAGATAGTGACCATTGACTCCCATAGTATGAATAAAAAAATGATGGAATTTTATAGGTTCAATGAAAATTCTTTCATAATTTACTCATCCTTGTGTTGTTTTAAACCTGTATGCATTAGTTTTTTTCTGATTAACACAAAATACAATATTTTGAGGAATGATGGTAAACCCACAGCAGATAGTGACCATTGACTCCCATAGTAGGAATAAAAAATGATGGAATTTTATAAGTACCATCAACTGTGTGCTAATTATATATTTTTTAAATATTTTCTTCATCATTTATCAAGATACTTCTAAATAATTTTTTTCCTACTATGGAAGTCAATGGTAATTTATTTCATTATTTGCTTTACAGGCTTGCAGAGCTGATATGATGACGACTTAAACATCCTCGACACAACTGAAGGCACAACTTAAAGAGATTGTTCAATGAAAACTCTTTCATAATTTACTCATCCTTGTGTTGTTTTAAACCTGTATGCATTAGTTTTTTTCTGATTAACACAAAATACAATATTTTGAGGAATGATGGTAAACCCACAGCAGATAGTGACCATTGACTCCCATAGTAGGAATAAAAAATGATGGAATTTTATAGGTACCATCAACTGTGTGCTAATTATATATTTTTTAAATATTTTCTTCATCATTTATCAAGATACTTCTAAATAATTTTTTTCCTACTATGGAAGTCAATGGTAATTTATTTCATTATTTGCTTTACAGGCTTGCAGAGCTGATATGATGACGACTTAAACATCCTCGACACAACTGAAAGCACAACTTAAAGAGATTGTTCAATGAAAATTATTTCATTATTTACTCATCCTCGTGTTGTTTTAAACCTGTATGCATTAGTTTTTTTCTGATTAACACAAAAGAAAATATTTTGAGGAATGATGGTAAACCCACAGCAGATAGTGACCATTGACTCCCATAGTAGGAATAAAAAAATGTTGGAATTTTACAGGTTCAATGAAAATTCTTTCATAATTTACTCATCCTTGTGTTGTTTTAAACCTGTATGCATTAGTTTTTTCCTGATTAACACAAAAGAAAATATTTTGAGGAATGATGGTAAACCCACAGCAGATAGTGACCATTGACTCCCATAGTAGGAATAAAAAATGATGGAATTTTATAGGTTCAATGAAAATTCTTTTATAATTTACTCATCCTTGTGTTGTTTTAAACGTGTATGCATTAGTTTTTTTCTGATTAACACAAAAGAAAACATTTTGAGAAATGAAGGTAAACCCACAGCAGATAATGGCCATTGACTCCCATAGTAGGAATAAAAAATGATGGAATTTTATAGGTTCAATGAAAATTCTTTCATAATTTACTCATCCTTGTGTTGTTTTAAACCTGTATGCATTAGTTTTTTTCTGATTAACACAAAAGAAAATATTTTGAGGAATGATGGTAAACCCACAGCAGATAGTGACCTTTGACTCCCATAGTAGGAATAAAAAAAAGATGGAATTTTATAGGTTCAATGAAAATTCTTTCATAATTTACTCATCCTTGTGTTGTTTTAAACCTGTATGCATTAGTTTTTTTCTGATTAACACAAAAGAAAATATTTTGAGGAATGATGGTAAACCCACAGCAGATAGTGACCATTGACTCCCATAGTAGGAATAAAAAATGATGGAATTTTACAGGTTCAATGAAAATTCTTTCATAATTTACTCATCCTTGTGTTGTTTTAAACCTGTATGCATTAGTTTTTTTCTGATTAACACAAAAGAAAATATTTTGAGGAATGATGGTAAACCCACAGCAGATAGTGACCATTGACTCCCATAGTAGGAATAAAAAAATGATGGAATTTTACAGGTTCAATGAAAATTCTTTCATAATTTACTCATCCTTTTGTTGTTTTAAACCTGTATGCATTAGTTTTTTTCTGATTAACACAAAAGAAAACATTTTGAGGAATGATGGTAAACCCACAGCAGATAGTGACCATTGACTCCCATAGTAGGAATAAAAAAAAGATGGAATTTTATAGGTTCAATGAAAATTCTTTCATAATTTACTCATCCTCGTGTTGTTTTAAACGTGTATGCATTAGTTTTTTTCTGATTAACACAAAAGAAAATATTTTGAGAAATGAAGGTAAACCCACAGCAGATAATGGCCATTGACTCCCATAGTAGGAATAAAAAAATGATGGAATTTTATAGGTTCAATGAAAATTCTTTCATAATTTACTCATCCTTGTGTTGTTTTAAACCTGTATGCATTAGTTTTTTTCTGATTAACACAAAATAAAATATTTTGAGGAATGATGGTAAACCCACAGCAGATAGTGACCATTGACTCCCATAGTATGAATAAAAAAATGATGGAATTTTATAGGTTCAATGAAAATTCTTTCATAATTTACGTATCCTTGTGTTGTTTTAAACCTGTATGCATTAGTTTTTTTCTGATTAACACAAAAAAAAATATTTTGAGGAATGATGGTAAACCCACAGCAGATAGTGACCATTGACTCCCATAGTAGGAATAAAAAAATTATGGAATTTTATAGGTTCAATGAAAATTCTTTCATAATTTACTCATCCTTGTGTTGTTTTAAACCTGTATGCATTAGTTTTTTTCTGATTAACACAAAAGAAAATTTTTTGAGGAATGATGGTAAACCCACAGCAGATAGTGACCATTGACTCCCATAGTAGGAATAAAAAAAATGATGGAATTTTATAGGTTCAATGAAAATTCTTTCATAATTTACTCATCCTTGTGTTGTTTTAAACCTGTATGCATTAGTTTTTTTCTGATTAACACAAAATAAAATATTTTGAGGAATGATGGTAAACCCACAGCAGATAGTGACCATTGACTCCCATAGTAGGAATAAAAAATGATGGAATTTTATAGGTACCATCAACTGTGTGCTAATTATATATTTTTTAAATATTTTCTTCATCATTTATCAAGATACTTCTAAATAATTTTTTTCCTACTATGGAAGTCAATGGTAATTTATTTCATTATTTGCTTTACAGGCTTGCAGAGCTGATATGATGACGACTTAAACATCCTCGACACAACTGAAGGCACAACTTAAAGAGATTGTTCAATGAAAATTATTTCATTATTTACTCATCCTCGTGTTGTTTTAAACCTGTATGCATTAGTTTTTTTCTGATTAACACAAAAGAAAATATTTTGAGGAATGATGGTAAACCCACAGCAGATAGTGACCATTGACTCCCATAGTAGGAATAAAAAAATGATGGAATTTTACAGGTTCAATGAAAATTCTTTCATAATTTACTCATCCTTGTGTTGTTTTAAACCTGTATGCATTAGTTTTTTTCTGATTAACTCAAAAGAAAATATTTTGAGGAATGATGGTAAACCCACAGCAGATAGTGACCATTGACTCCCATAGTAGGAATAAAAAAAAGATGGAATTTTATAGGTTCAATGAAAATTCTTTTATAATTTACTCATCCTTGTGTTGTTTTAAACCTGTATTCATTAGTTTTTTTCTGATTAACACAAAAGAAAACATTTTGAGGAATGATGGTAAACCCACAGCAGATAGTGACCATTGACTCCCATAGTAGGAATAAAAAAGATGGAATTTTATAGGTTCAATGAAAATTCTTTCATAATTTACTCATCCTCGTGTTGTTTTAAACCTGTATGCATTAATTTTTTTCTGATTAACACAAAAGAAAATATTTTGAGGAATGATGGTAAACCCACAGCAGATAGTGACCATTGACTCCCATAGTAGGAATAAAAAAATGAAGGAATTTTATATGTTAAATTAAAATTATTTCATAATTTACTTATCCTTGTGTTGTTTTAAACGTGTATGCATTAGTTTTTTTCTGATTAACACAAAAGAAAATATTTTGAGAAATGAAGGTAAACCCACAGCAGATAATGGCCATTGACTCCCATAGTAGGAATAAAAAAATGATGGAATTTTATAGGTTCAATGAAAATTCTTTCATAATTTACTCATCCTTGTGTTGTTTTAAACCTGTATGCATTAGTTTTTTTCTGATTAACACAAAATAAAATATTTTGAGGAATGATGGTAAACCCACAGCAGATAGTGACCATTGACTCCCATAGTATGAATAAAAAAATTATGGAATTTTATAGGTTCAATGAAAATTCTTTCATAATTTACGTATCCTTGTGTTGTTTTAAACCTGTATGCATTAGTTTTTTTCTGATTAACACAAAAAAAAATATTTTGAGGAATGATGGTAAACCCACAGCAGATAGTGACCATTGACTCCCATAGTAGGAATAAAAAAATGATGGAATTTTATAGGTTCAATGAAAATTCTTTCATAATTTACTCATCCTTGTGTTGTTTTAAACCTGTATGCATTAGTTTTTTTCTGATTAACACAAAAGAAAATTTTTTGAGGAATGATGGTAAACCCACAGCAGATAGTGACCATTGACTCCCATAGTAGGAATAAAAAAAATGATGGAATTTTATAGGTTCAATGAAAATTCTTTCATAATTTACTCATCCTCGTGTTGTTTCAAACCTGTATGCATTAGTTTTTTTCTGATTAACACAAAATAAAATATTTTGAGGAATGATGGTAAACCCACAGCAGATAGTGACCATTGACTCCCATAGTAGGAATAAAAAATGATGGAATTTTATAGGTACCATCAACTGTGTGCTAATTATATATTTTTTAAATATTTTCTTCATCATTTATCAAGATACTTCTAAATAATTTTTTTCCTACTATGGAAGTCAATGGTAATTTATTTCATTATTTGCTTTACAGGCTTGCAGAGCTGATATGATGACGACTTAAACATCCTCGACACAACTGAAGGCACAACTTAAAGAGATTGTTCAATGAAAATTATTCCATTATTTACTCATCCTCGTGTTGTTTTAAACCTGTATGCATTAGTTTTTTTCTGATTAACACAAAAGAAAATATTTTGAGGAATGATGGTAAACCCACAGCAGATAGTGACCATTGACTCCCATAGTAGGAATAAAAAAATGATGGAATTTTACAGGTTCAATGAAAATTCTTTCATAATTTACTCATCCTTGTGTTGTTTTAAACCTGTATGCATTAGTTTTTTTCTGATTAACACAAAAGAAAATATTTTGAGGAATGATGGTAAACCCACAGCAGATAGTGACCATTGACTCCCATAGTAGGAATAAAAAAAAGATGGAATTTTATAGGTTCAATGAAAATTCTTTTATAATTTACTCATCCTTGTGTTGTTTTAAACCTGTATGCATTAGTTTTTTTCTGATTAACACAAAAGAAAACATTTTGAGGAATGATGGTAAACCCACAGCAGATAGTGACCATTGACTCCCATAGTAGGAATAAAAAAAAGATGGAATTTTATAGGTTCAATGAAAATTCTTTCATAATTTACTCATCCTCGTGTTGTTTTAAACCTGTATGCATTAATTTTTTTCTGATTAACACAAAAGAAAATATTTTGAGGAATGATGGTAAACCCACAGCAGATAGTGACCATTGACTCCCATAGTAGGAATAAAAAATGAAGGAATTTTATATGTTAAATTAAAGTTATTTCATAATTTACTCATCCTTGTGTTGTTTTAAACGTGTATGCATTAGTTTTTTTCTGATTAACACAAAAGAAAATATTTTGAGAAATGAAGGTAAACCCACAGCAGATAATGGCCATTGACTCCCATAGTAGGAATAAAAAAATGATGGAATTTTATAGGTTCAATGAAAATTCTTTCATAATTTACTCATCCTTGTGTTGTTTTAAACCTGTATGCATTAGTTTTTTTCTGATTAACACAAAATAAAATATTTTGAGGAATGATGGTAAACCCACAGCAGATAGTGACCATTGACTCCCATAGTATGAATAAAAAAATGATGGAATTTTATAGGTTCAATGAAAATTCTTTCATAATTTACGTATCCTTGTGTTGTTTTAAACCTGTATGCATTAGTTTTTTTCTGATTAACACAAAAAAAAATATTTTGAGGAATGATGGTAAACCCACAGCAGATAGTGACCATTGACTCCCATAGTAGGAATAAAAAAATGATGGAATTTTATAGGTTCAATGAAAATTCTTTCATAATTTACTCATCCTTGTGTTGTTTTAAACCTGTATGCATTAGTTTTTTTCTGATTAACACAAAAGAAAATTTTTTGAGGAATGATGGTAAACCCACAGCAGATAGTGACCATTGACTCCCATAGTAGGAATAAAAAAAATGATGGAATTTTATAGGTTCAATGAAAATTCTTTCATAATTTACTCATCCTTGTGTTGTTTTAAACCTGTATGCATTAGTTTTTTTCTGATTAACACAAAATAAAATATTTTGAGGAATGATGGTAAACCCACAGCAGATAGTGACCATTGACTCCCATAGTAGGAATAAAAAATGATGGAATTTTATAGGTACCATCAACTGTGTGCTAATTATATATTTTTTAAATATTTTCTTCATCATTTATCAAGATACTTCTAAATAATTTTTTTCCTACTATGGAAGTCAATGGTATTTTATTTCATTATTTGCTTTACAGGCTTGCAGAGCTGATATGATGACGACTTAAACATCCTCGACACAACTGAAGGCACAACTTAAAGAGATTGTTCAATGAAAATTATTTCATTATTTACTCATCCTCGTGTTGTTTTAAACCTGTATGCATTAGTTTTTTTCTGATTAACACAAAAGAAAATATTTTGAGGAATGATGGTAAACCCACAGCAGATAGTGACCATTGACTCCCATAGTAGGAATAAAAAAATGATGGAATTTTACAGGTTCAATGAAAATTCTTTCATAATTTACTCATCCTTGTGTTGTTTTAAACCTGTATGCATTAGTTTTTTTCTGATTAACTCAAAAGAAAATATTTTGAGGAATGATGGTAAACCCACAGCAGATAGTGACCATTGACTCCCATAGTAGGAATAAAAAAAAGATGGAATTTTATAGGTTCAATGAAAATTCTTTTATAATTTACTCATCCTTGTGTTGTTTTAAACCTGTATTCATTAGTTTTTTTCTGATTAACACAAAAGAAAACATTTTGAGGAATGATGGTAAACCCACAGCAGATAGTGACCATTGACTCCCATAGTAGGAATAAAAAAGATGGAATTTTATAGGTTCAATGAAAATTCTTTCATAATTTACTCATCCTCGTGTTGTTTTAAACCTGTATGCATTAATTTTTTTCTGATTAACACAAAAGAAAATATTTTGAGGAATGATGGTAAACCCACAGCAGATAGTGACCATTGACTCCCATAGTAGGAATAAAAAAATGAAGGAATTTTATATGTTAAATTAAAATTATTTCATAATTTACTTATCCTTGTGTTGTTTTAAACGTGTATGCATTAGTTTTTTTCTGATTAACACAAAAGAAAATATTTTGAGAAATGAAGGTAAACCCACAGCAGATAATGGCCATTGACTCCCATAGTAGGAATAAAAAAATGATGGAATTTTATAGGTTCAATGAAAATTCTTTCATAATTTACTCATCCTTGTGTTGTTTTAAACCTGTATGCATTAGTTTTTTTCTGATTAACACAAAATAAAATATTTTGAGGAATGATGGTAAACCCACAGCAGATAGTGACCATTGACTCCCATAGTATGAATAAAAAAATTATGGAATTTTATAGGTTCAATGAAAATTCTTTCATAATTTACGTATCCTTGTGTTGTTTTAAACCTGTATGCATTAGTTTTTTTCTGATTAACACAAAAAAAAATATTTTGAGGAATGATGGTAAACCCACAGCAGATAGTGACCATTGACTCCCATAGTAGGAATAAAAAAATGATGGAATTTTATAGGTTCAATGAAAATTCTTTCATAATTTACTCATCCTTGTGTTGTTTTAAACCTGTATGCATTAGTTTTTTTCTGATTAACACAAAAGAAAATTTTTTGAGGAATGATGGTAAACCCACAGCAGATAGTGACCATTGACTCCCATAGTAGGAATAAAAAAAATGATGGAATTTTATAGGTTCAATGAAAATTCTTTCATAATTTACTCATCCTCGTGTTGTTTCAAACCTGTATGCATTAGTTTTTTTCTGATTAACACAAAATAAAATATTTTGAGGAATGATGGTAAACCCACAGCAGATAGTGACCATTGACTCCCATAGTAGGAATAAAAAATGATGGAATTTTATAGGTACCATCAACTGTGTGCTAATTATATATTTTTTAAATATTTTCTTCATCATTTATCAAGATACTTCTAAATAATTTTTTTCCTACTATGGAAGTCAATGGTAATTTATTTCATTATTTGCTTTACAGGCTTGCAGAGCTGATATGATGACGACTTAAACATCCTCGACACAACTGAAGGCACAACTTAAAGAGATTGTTCAATGAAAATTATTCCATTATTTACTCATCCTCGTGTTGTTTTAAACCTGTATGCATTAGTTTTTTTCTGATTAACACAAAAGAAAATATTTTGAGGAATGATGGTAAACCCACAGCAGATAGTGACCATTGACTCCCATAGTAGGAATAAAAAAATGATGGAATTTTACAGGTTCAATGAAAATTCTTTCATAATTTACTCATCCTTGTGTTGTTTTAAACCTGTATGCATTAGTTTTTTTCTGATTAACACAAAAGAAAATATTTTGAGGAATGATGGTAAACCCACAGCAGATAGTGACCATTGACTCCCATAGTAGGAATAAAAAAAAGATGGAATTTTATAGGTTCAATGAAAATTCTTTTATAATTTACTCATCCTTGTGTTGTTTTAAACCTGTATGCATTAGTTTTTTTCTGATTAACACAAAAGAAAACATTTTGAGGAATGATGGTAAACCCACAGCAGATAGTGACCATTGACTCCCATAGTAGGAATAAAAAAAAGATGGAATTTTATAGGTTCAATGAAAATTCTTTCATAATTTACTCATCCTCGTGTTGTTTTAAACCTGTATGCATTAATTTTTTTCTGATTAACACAAAAGAAAATATTTTGAGGAATGATGGTAAACCCACAGCAGATAGTGACCATTGACTCCCATAGTAGGAATAAAAAATGAAGGAATTTTATATGTTAAATTAAAGTTATTTCATAATTTACTCATCCTTGTGTTGTTTTAAACGTGTATGCATTAGTTTTTTTCTGATTAACACAAAAGAAAATATTTTGAGAAATGAAGGTAAACCCACAGCAGATAATGGCCATTGACTCCCATAGTAGGAATAAAAAAATGATGGAATTTTATAGGTTCAATGAAAATTCTTTCATAATTTACTCATCCTTGTGTTGTTTTAAACCTGTATGCATTAGTTTTTTTCTGATTAACACAAAATAAAATATTTTGAGGAATGATGGTAAACCCACAGCAGATAGTGACCATTGACTCCCATAGTATGAATAAAAAAATGATGGAATTTTATAGGTTCAATGAAAATTCTTTCATAATTTACGTATCCTTGTGTTGTTTTAAACCTGTATGCATTAGTTTTTTTCTGATTAACACAAAAAAAAATATTTTGAGGAATGATGGTAAACCCACAGCAGATAGTGACCATTGACTCCCATAGTAGGAATAAAAAAATGATGGAATTTTATAGGTTCAATGAAAATTCTTTCATAATTTACTCATCCTTGTGTTGTTTTAAACCTGTATGCATTAGTTTTTTTCTGATTAACACAAAAGAAAATTTTTTGAGGAATGATGGTAAACCCACAGCAGATAGTGACCATTGACTCCCATAGTAGGAATAAAAAAAATGATGGAATTTTATAGGTTCAATGAAAATTCTTTCATAATTTACTCATCCTTGTGTTGTTTTAAACCTGTATGCATTAGTTTTTTTCTGATTAACACAAAATAAAATATTTTGAGGAATGATGGTAAACCCACAGCAGATAGTGACCATTGACTCCCATAGTAGGAATAAAAAATGATGGAATTTTATAGGTACCATCAACTGTGTGCTAATTATATATTTTTTAAATATTTTCTTCATCATTTATCAAGATACTTCTAAATAATTTTTTTCCTACTATGGAAGTCAATGGTAATTTATTTCATTATTTGCTTTACAGGCTTGCAGAGCTGATATGATGACGACTTAAACATCCTCGACACAACTGAAGGCACAACTTAAAGAGATTGTTCAATGAAAATTATTTCATTATTTACTCATCCTCGTGTTGTTTTAAACCTGTATGCATTAGTTTTTTTCTGATTAACACAAAAGAAAATTTTTTGAGGAATGATGGTAAACCCACAGCAGATAGTGACCATTGACTCCCATAGTAGGAATAAAAAAAATGATGGAATTTTATAGGTTCAATGAAAATTCTTTCATAATTTCCTCATCCTTGTGTTGTTTTAAACCTGTATGCATTAGTTTTTTTCTGATTAACACAAAATAAAATATTTTGAGGAATGATGGTAAACCCACAGCAGATAGTGACCATTGACTCCCATAGTAGGAATAAAAAATGATGGAATTTTATAGGTACCATCAACTGTGTGCTAATTATATATTTTTTAAATATTTTCTTCATCATTTATCAAGATACTTCTAAATAATTTTTTTCCTACTATGGAAGTCAACGGTAATTTATTTCATTATTTGCTTTACAGGCTTGCAGAGCTGATATGATGACGACTTAAACATCCTCGACACAACTGAAGGCACAACTTAAAGAGATTGTTCAATGAAAATTATTTCATTATTTACTCATCCTCGTGTTGTTTTAAACCTGTATGCATTAGTTTTTTTCTGATTAACACAAAAGAAAATATTTTGAGGAATGATGGTAAACCCACAGCAGATAGTGACCATTGACTCCCATAGTAGGAATAAAAAAATGATGGAATTTTACAGGTTCAATGAAAATTCTTTCATTATTTACTCATCCTTGTGTTGTTTTAAACCTGTATGCATTAGTTTTTTTCTGATTAACACAAAAGAAAATATTTTGAGGAATGATGGTAAACCCACAGCAGATAGTGACCATTGACTCCCATAGTAGGAATAAAAAAATGATGGAATTTTATAGGTTCAATGAAAATTCTTTCATAATTTACTCATCCTTGTGTTGTTTTAAACCTGTATGCATTAGTTTTTTTCTGATTAACACAAAAGAAAATATTTTGAGGAATGATGGTAAACCCACAGCAGATAGTGACCATTGACTCCCATAGTAGGAATAAAAAAATGATGGAATTTTATAGGTTCAATGAAAATTCTTTCATAATTTACTCATCCTTGTGTTGTTTTAAACCTGTATGCATTAGTTTTTTTCTGATTAACACAAAAGAAAATATTTTGAGGAATGATGGTAAACCCACAGCAGATAGTGACCATTGACTCCCATAGTAGGAATAAAAAAATGATGGAATTTTATAGGTACCATCAACTGTGTGCTAATTATATATTTTTTAAATATTTTCTTCATCATTTATCAAGATACTTCTAAATAATTTTTTTCCTACTATGGAAGTCAATGGTAATTTATTTCATTATTTGCTTTACAGGCTTGCAGAGCTGATATGATGACGACTTGAACATCCTCGAAACAACTGAAGGCACAACTTAAAGAGATTGTTCAATGAAAATTATTTCATTATTTACTCATCCTTGTGTTGTTTTAAACCTGTATGCATTAGTTTTTGTCTGATTAACACAAAAGAAAATATTTTGAGGAATGATGGTAAACCCACAGCAGATAGTGACCATTGACTCCCATAGTATGAATAAAAAAATGATGGAATTTTATAGGTTCAATGAAAATTCTTTCATAATTTACGTATCCTTGTGTTGTTTTAAACCTGTATGCATTAGTTTTTTTCTGATTAACACAAAAAAAAAATATTTTGAGGAATGATGGTAAACCCACAGCAGATAGTGACCATTGACTCCCATAGTAGGAATAAAAAAATGATGGAATTTTACAGGTTCAATGAAAATTCTTTCATAATTTACTCATCCTTGTGTTGTTTTAAACCTGTATGCATTAGTTTTTTTCTGATTAACACAAAAGAAAATATTTTGAGGAATGATGGTAAACCCACAGCAGATAGTGACCATTGACTCCCATAGTAGGAATAAAAAAAATGATGGAATTTTATAGGTTCAATGAAATTCTTTCATAATTTACTCATCCTTGTGTTGTTTTAAACCTGTATGCTTTAGTTTTTTTCTGATTAACACAAAAGAAAATATTTTGAGGAATGATGGTAAACCCACAGCAGATAGTTACCATTGACTCCCATAGTAGGAATAAAAAATGATGGAATTTTATAGGTACCATCAACTGTGTGCTAATTATATATTTTTTAAATATTTTCTTCATCATTTATCAAGATACTTCTAAATAATTTTTTTCCTACTATGGAAGTCAATGGTAATTTATTTCATTATTTGCTTTACAGGCTTGCAGAGCTGATATGATGACGACTTAAACATCCTCGAAACAACTGAAGGCACAACTTAAAGAGATTGTTCAATGAAAATTATTTCATTATTTACTCATCCTTGTGTTGTTTTAAACCTGTATGCATTAGTTTTTTTCTGATTAACACAAAAGAAAATATTTTGAGGAATGATGGTAAACCCACAGCAGATAGTGACCATTGACTCCCATAGTATGAATAAAAAAATGATGGAATTTTATAGGTTCAATGAAAATTCTTTCATAATTTACGTATCCTTGTGTTGTTTTAAACCTGTATGCATTAGTTTTTTTCTGATTAACACAAAAAGAAAATATTTTGAGGAATGATGGTAAACCCACAGCAGATAGTGACCATTGACTCCCATAGTAGGAATAAAAAAATGATGGAATTTTATAGGTTCAATGAAAATTCTTTCATAATTTACTCATCCTTGTGTTGTTTTAAACCTGTATGCATTAGTTTTTTTCTGATTAACACAAAAGAAAATATTTTGAGGAATGATGGTAAACCCACAGCAGATAGTGACCATTGACTCCCATAGTAGGAATAAAAAAAATGATGGAATTTTATAGGTTCAATGAAAATTCTTTCATAATTTACTCATCCTTGTGTTGTTTTAAACCTGTATGCATTAGTTTTTTTCTGATTAACACAAAATAAAATATTTTGAGGAATGATGGTAAACCCACAGCAGATAGTGACCATTGACTCCCATAGTAGGAATAAAAAATGATGGAATTTTATAGGTACCATCAACTGTGTGCTAATTATATATTTTTTAAATATTTTCTTCATCATTTATCAAGATACTTCTAAATAATTTTTTTCCTACTATGGAAGTCAATGGTAATTTATTTCATTATTTGCTTTACAGGCTTGCAGAGCTGATATGATGACGACTTAAACATCCTCGACACAACTGAAGGCACAACTTAAAGAGATTGTTCAATGAAAATTATTTCATTATTTACTCATCCTCGTGTTGTTTTAAACCTGTATGCATTAGTTTTTTTCTGATTAACACAAAAGAAAATATTTTGAGGAATGATGGTAAACCCACAGCAGATAGTGACCATTGACTCCCATAGTAGGAATAAAAAAATGATGGAATTTTACAGGTTCAATGAAAATTCTTTCATAATTTACTCATCCTTGTGTTGTTTTAAACCTGTATGCATTAGTTTTTTTCTGATTAACACAAAATAAAATATTTTGAGGAATGATGGTAAACCCACAGCAGATAGTTACCATTGACTCCCATAGTAGGAATAAAAAAATGATGGAATTTTATAGGTTCAAGAAAATTTCTTTCATAATTTACTCATCCTTGTGTTGTTTTAAACCTGTATGCATTAGTTTTTTTCTGATTAACACAAAAGAAAATATTTTGAGGAATGATGGTAAACCCACAGCAGATAGTGACCTTTGACTCCCATAGTAGGAATAAAAAAAAGATGGAATTTTATAGGTTCAATGAAAATTCTTTCATAATTTACTCATCCTTATGTTGTTTTAAACGTGTATGCATTAGTTTTTTTCTGATTAACACAAAAGAAAATATTTTGAGGAATGATGGTAAACCCACAGCAGATAGTGACCATTGACTCCCATAGTAGGAATAAAAAAATGATGGAACTTTATAGGTTCAATGAAAATTCTTTCATAATTTACTCATCCTTGTGTTGTTTTAAACCTGTATGCATTAGTTTTTTTCTGATTAACACAAAAGAAAATATTTTGAGGAATGATGGTAAACCCACAGCAGATAGTGACCATTGACTCCCATAGTAGGAATAAAAAAAAGATGGAATTTTATAGGTTCAATGAAAATTCTTTCATAATTTACTCATCCTCGTGTTGTTTTAAACGTGTATGCATTAGCTTTTTTCTGATTAACACAAAAGAAAACATTTTGAGAAATGAAGGTAAACCCACAGCAGATAATGGCCATTGACTCCCATAGTAGGAATAAAAAAATGATGGAATTTTATAGGTTCAATGAAAATTATTTCATAATTTACTCATCCTTGTGTTGTTTTAAACCTGTATGCATTAGTTTTTTTCTGATTAACACAAAAGAAAATATTTTGAGGAATGATGGTAAACCCAAAGCAGATAGTGACCATTGACTCCTATAGTAGGAATAAAAAAAATGATGGAATTTTATAGGTTCAAGAAAAATTCTTTCATAATTTACTCATCCTTGTGTTGTTTTAAACCTGTATGCATTAGTTTTTTTCTGATTAACACAAAAGAAAATATTTTGAGGAATGATGGTAAACCCACAGCAGATAGTGACCTTTGACTCCCATAGTAGGAATAAAAAAAAGATGGAATTTTATAGGTTCAATGAAAATTCTTTCATAATTTACTCATCCTCGTGTTGTTTTAAACCTGTATGCATGTCACGACTCGGGTAGGAGAGACAGGACGCAAACGCAAGGTTCCAAATAAATAACATTTAATAATAAAAACACGAGGGCTGACAAGGTGAATACAGAAACTCAGGAACATGAACACAGGAAACAGACAGGGTATCGAAGACAATGATCCAGCAGTGAGCAAACAGAAGACAGAGGTATAAATACACACAGACTAAATGACAAACAGGTGTGATGAGGCAGGTAATTAATCAATGAATGTCCAGGTGATAACAATCGGAACAGAGACAAGACATGACATGGATTAACCGTGACAATGCATTAGTTTTTTGCGGATTAACACAAAAGATAATATGTTGAGGAATGATGGTAAACCCACAGCAGATAGTTACCATTGACTCCCATAGTAGGAATAAAAAAATGATGGAATTTTATAGGTTCAAGAAAAATTCTTTCATAATTTACTCATCCTTGTGTTGTTTTAAACCTGTATGCATTAGTTTTTTTCTGATTAACACAAAAGAAAATATTTTGAGGACTGATGGTAAACCCACAGCAGATAGTGACCATTGACTCCCATAGTATGAATAAAAAAATGATGGAATTTTATAGGTTCAATGAAAATTCTTTCATAATTTACTCATCCTTGTGTTGTTTTAAACCTGTATGCATTAGTTTTTTTCTGATTAACACAAAATACAATATTTTGAGGAATGATGGTAAACCCACAGCAGATAGTGACCATTGACTCCCATAGTAGGAATAAAAAATGATGGAATTTTATAGGTACCATCAACTGTGTGCTAATTATATATTTTTTAAATATTTTCTTCATCATTTATCAAGATACTTCTAAATAATTTTTTTCCTACTATGGAAGTCAATGGTAATTTATTTCATTATTTGCTTTACAGGCTTGCAGAGCTGATATGATGACGACTTAAACATCCTCGACACAACTGAAGGCACAACTTAAAGAGATTGTTCAATGAAAATTATTTCATTATTTACTCATCCTCGTGTTGTTTTAAACCTGTATGCATTAGTTTTTTTCTGATTAACACAAAAGAAAATATTTTGAGGAATGATGGTAAACCCACAGCAGATAGTGACCATTGACTCCCATAGTAGGAATAAAAAAATGATGGAATTTTACAGGTTCAATGAAAATTCTTTCATAATTTACTCATCCTTGTGTGGTTTTAAACCTGTATGCATTAGTTTTTTCCTGATTAACACAAAAGAAAATATTTTGAGGAATGATGGTAAACCCACAGCAGATAGTGACCATTGACTCCCATAGTAGGAATAAAAAATGATGGAATTTTATAGGTTCAATGAAAACTCTTTCATAATTTACTCATCCTTGTGTTGTTTTAAACCTGTATGCATTAGTTTTTTTCTGATTAACAGAAAAGAAAATATTTTAAGGAATGATGGTAAACCCACAGCAGATAGTTACCATTGACTCCCATAGTAGGAATAAAAAAATGATGGAATTTTATAGGTTAAATGAAAATTCTTTCATAATTTACTCATCCTTGTGTTGTTTTAAACCTGTATGCATTAGTTTTTTTCTGATTAACACAAAAGAAAATATTTTGAGGAATGATGGTAAACCCACAGCAGATAGTGACCATTGACTCCCATAGTAGGAATAAAAAAAAGATGGAATTTTATAGGTTCAATGAAAATTTTTTCCTTATTTTACTCATCCTTGTGTTGTTTTAAACCTGTATGCATTAGTTTTTTTCTGATTAACACAAAAGAAAATATTTTGAGGAATGATGGTAAACCCACAGCAGATAGTGACCATTGACTCCCATAGTAGGAATAAAAAAATGAAGGAATTTTATATGTTAAATGAAAATTATTTCATAATTTACTCATCCTTGTGTTGTTTTAAACGTGTATGCATTAGTTTTTTTCTGATTAACACAAAAGAAAATATTTTGAGAAATGAAGGTAAACCCACAGCAGATAATGGCCATTGACTCCCATAGTAGGAATAAAAAAATGATGGAATTTTATAGGTTCAATGAAAATTCTTTCATAATTTACTCATCCTTGTGTTGTTTTAAACCTGTATGCATTAGTTTTTTTCTGATTAACACAAAAGAAAATATTTTGAGGAATGATGGTAAACCCACAGCAGATAGTGACCATTGACTCCCATAGTAGGAATAAAAAAAGATGGAATTTTATAGGTTCAATGAAAATTCTTTCATAATTTACTCATCCTTGTGTTGTTTTAAACCTGTATGCATTAGTTTTTTTCTGATTAACACAAAAGAAAATATTTTGAGGAATGATGGTAAACCCACAGCAGATAGTGACCATTGACTCCCATAGTAGGAATAAAAAAAAGATGGAATTTTATAGGTTCAATGAAAATTCTTTCATAATTTACTCATCCTCGTGTTGTTTTAAACCTGTATGCATTAGTTTTTTTCTGATTAACACAAAAGAAAATATTTTGAGGAATGATGGTAAACCCACAGCAGATAGTGACCATTGACTCCCATAGTATGAATCAAAAATGATGGAATTTTATAGGTTCAATGAAAATTCTTTCATAATTTACTCATCCTTGTGTTGTTTTAAACCTGTATGCATTAGTTTTTTTCTGATTAACACAAAATACAATATTTTGAGGAATGATGGTAAACCCACAGCAGATAGTGACCATTGACTCCCATAGTAGGAATAAAAAATTATGGAATTTTATAGGTACCATCAACTGTGTGCTAATTATATATTTTTTAAATATTTTCTTCATCATTTATCAAGATACTTCTAAATAATTTTTTTCCTACTATGGAAGTCAATGGTAATTTATTTCATTATTTGCTTTACAGGCTTGCAGAGCTGATATGATGACGACTTAAACATCCTCGACACAACTGAAGGCACAACTTAAAGAGATTGTTCAATGAAAATTATTTAATTATTTACTCATCCTCGTGTTGTTTTAAACCTGTATGCATTAGTTTTTTTCTGATTAACACAAAAGAAAATATTTTGAGGAATGATGGTAAACCCACAGCAGATAGTGACCATTGACTCCCATAGTAGGAATAAAAAAATGATGGAATTTTACAGGTTCAATGAAAATTCTTTCATAATTTACTCATCCTTGTGTGGTTTTAAACCTGTATGCATTAGTTTTTTCCTGATTAACACAAAAGAAAATATTTTGAGGAATGATGGTAAACCCACAGCAGATAGTGACCATTGACTCCCATAGTAGGAATAAAAAATGATGGAATTTTATAGGTTCAATGAAAACTCTTTCATAATTTACTCATCCTTGTGTTGTTTTAAACCTGTATGCATTAGTTTTTTTCTGATTAACAGAAAAGAAAATATTTTAAGGAATGATGGTAAACCCACAGCAGATAGTTACCATTGACTCCCATAGTAGGAATAAAAAAATGATGGAATTTTATAGGTTAAATGAAAATTCTTTCATAATTTACTCATCCTTGTGTTGTTTTAAACCTGTATGCATTAGTTTTTTTCTGATTAACACAAAAGAAAATATTTTGAGGAATGATGGTAAACCCACAGCAGATAGTGACCATTGACTCCCATAGTAGGAATAAAAAAAAGATGGAATTTTATAGGTTCAATGAAAATTTTTTCCTTATTTTACTCATCCTTGTGTTGTTTTAAACCTGTATGCATTAGTTTTTTTCTGATTAACACAAAAGAAAATATTTTGAGGAATGATGGTAAACCCACAGCAGATAGTGACCATTGACTCCCATAGTAGGAATAAAAAAATGAAGGAATTTTATATGTTAAATGAAAATTATTTCATAATTTACTCATCCTTGTGTTGTTTTAAACGTGTATGCATTAGTTTTTTTCTGATTAACACAAAAGAAAATATTTTGAGAAATGAAGGTAAACCCACAGCAGATAATGGCCATTGACTCCCATAGTAGGAATAAAAAAATGATGGAATTTTATAGGTTCAATGAAAATTCTTTCATAATTTACTCATCCTTGTGTTGTTTTAAACCTGTATGCATTAGTTTTTTTCTGATTAACACAAAAGAAAATATTTTGAGGAATGATGGTAAACCCACAGCAGATAGTGACCATTGACTCCCATAGTAGGAATAAAAAAAGATGGAATTTTATAGGTTCAATGAAAATTCTTTCATAATTTACTCATCCTTGTGTTGTTTTAAACCTGTATGCATTAGTTTTTTTCTGATTAACACAAAAGAAAATATTTTGAGGAATGATGGTAAACCCACAGCAGATAGTGACCATTGACTCCCATAGTAGGAATAAAAAAAAGATGGAATTTTATAGGTTCAATGAAAATTCTTTCATAATTTACTCATCCTCGTGTTGTTTTAAACCTGTATGCATTAGTTTTTTTCTGATTAACACAAAAGAAAATATTTTGAGGAATGATGGTAAACCCACAGCAGATAGTGACCATTGACTCCCATAGTATGAATCAAAAATGATGGAATTTTATAGGTTCAATGAAAATTCTTTCATAATTTACTCATCCTTGTGTTGTTTTAAACCTGTATGCATTAGTTTTTTTCTGATTAACACAAAATACAATATTTTGAGGAATGATGGTAAACCCACAGCAGATAGTGACCATTGACTCCCATAGTAGGAATAAAAAATTATGGAATTTTATAGGTACCATCAACTGTGTGCTAATTATATATTTTTTAAATATTTTCTTCATCATTTATCAAGATACTTCTAAATAATTTTTTTCCTACTATGGAAGTCAATGGTAATTTATTTCATTATTTGCTTTACAGGCTTGCAGAGCTGATATGATGACGACTTAAACATCCTCGACACAACTGAAGGCACAACTTAAAGAGATTGTTCAATGAAAATTATTTCATTATTTACTCATCCTCGTGTTGTTTTAAACCTGTATGCATTAGTTTTTTTCTGATTAACACAAAAGAAAATATTTTGAGGAATGATGGTAAACCCACAGCAGATAGTGACCATTGACTCCCATAGTAGGAATAAAAAAATGATGGAATTTTACAGGTTCAATGAAAATTCTTTCATAATTTACTCATCCTTGTGTGGTTTTAAACCTGTATGCATTAGTTTTTTCCTGATTAACACAAAAGAAAATATTTTGAGGAATGATGGTAAACCCACAGCAGATAGTGACCATTGACTCCCATAGTAGGAATAAAAAATGATGGAATTTTATAGGTTCAATGAAAACTCTTTCATAATTTACTCATCCTTGTGTTGTTTTAAACCTGTATGCATTAGTTTTTTTCTGATTAACAGAAAAGAAAATATTTTAAGGAATGATGGTAAACCCACAGCAGATAGTTACCATTGACTCCCATAGTAGGAATAAAAAAATGATGGAATTTTATAGGTTAAATGAAAATTCTTTCATAATTTACTCATCCTTGTGTTGTTTTAAACCTGTATGCATTAGTTTTTTTCTGATTAACACAAAATAAAATATTTTGAGGAATGATGGTAAACCCACAGCAGATAGTGACCATTGACTCCCATAGTAGGAATAAAAAAAAGATGGAATTTTATAGGTTCAATGAAAATTTTTTCCTTATTTTACTCATCCTTGTGTTGTTTTAAACCTGTATGCATTAGTTTTTTTCTGATTAACACAAAAGAAAATATTTTGAGGAATGATGGTAAACCCACAGCAGATAGTGACCATTGACTCCCATGGTAGGAATAAAAAAATGAAGGAATTTTATATGTTAAATGAAAATTATTTCATAATTTACTCATCCTTGTGTTGTTTTAAACGTGTATGCATTAGTTTTTTTCTGATTAACACAAAAGAAAATATTTTGAGAAAAGAAGGTAAACCCACAGCAGATAATGGCCATTGACTCCCATAGTAGGAATAAAAAAATGATGGAATTTTATAGGTTCAATGAAAATTCTTTCATAATTAACTCATCCTTGTGTTGTTTTAAACCTGTATGCATTAGTTTTTTTCTGATTAACACAAAAGAAAATATTTTGAGGAATGATGGTAAACCCACAGCAGATAGTGACCATTGACTCCCATAGTAGGAATAAAAAAAGATGGAATTTTATAGGTTCAATGAAAATTCTTTCATAATTTACTCATCCTTGTGTTGTTTTAAACCTGTATGCATTAGTTTTTTTCTGATTAACACAAAAGAAAATATTTTGAGGAATGATGGTAAACCCACAGCAGATAGTGACCATTGACTCCCATAGTAGGAATAAAAAAAAGATGGAATTTTATAGGTTCAATGAAAATTCTTTCATAATTTACTCATCCTCGTGTTGTTTTAAACCTGTATGCATTAGTTTTTTTCTGATTAACACAAAAGAAAATATTTTGAGGAATGATGGTAAACCCACAGCAGATAGTGACCATTGACTCCCATAGTAGGAATAAAAAAATGAAGGAATTTTATATGTTAAATGAAAATTATTTCATAATTTACTCATCCTTGTGTTGTTTTAAACCTGTATGCATTAGTTTTTTTCTGATTAACACAAAAGAAAATATTTTGAGGAATGATGGTAAACCCACAGCAGATAGTGACCATTGACTCCCATAGTAGGAATAAAAAAAGATGGAATTTTATAGGTTCAATGAAAATTCTTTCATAATTTACTCATCCTTGTGTTGTTTTAAACCTGTATGCATTAGTTTTTTTCTGATTAACACAAAAGAAAATATTTTGAGGAATGATGGTAAACCCACAGCAGATAGTGACCATTGACTCCCATAGTAGGAATAAAAAAAAGATGGAATTTTATAGGTTCAATGAAAATTCTTTCATAATTTACTCATCCTCGTGTTGTTTTAAACCTGTATGCATTAGTTTTTTTCTGATTAACACAAAAGAAAATATTTTGAGGAATGATGGTAAACCCACAGCAGATAGTGACCATTGACTCCCATAGTAGGAATAAAAAAATGAAGGAATTTTATATGTTAAATGAAAATTATTTCATAATTTACTCATCCTTGTGTTGTTTTAAACGTGTATGCATTAGTTTTTTTCTGATTAACACAAAAGAAAACATTTTGAGAAATGAAGGTAAACCCACAGCAGATAATGGCCATTGACTCCCATAGTAGGAATAAAAAATGATGGAATTTTATAGGTTCAATGAAAATTCTTTCATAATTTACTCATCCTTGTGTTGTTTTAAACCTGTATGCATTAGTTTTTTTCTGATTAACACAAAAGAAAATATTTTGAGGAATGATGGTAAACCCACAGCAGATAGTGACCATTGACTCCCATAGTAGGAATAAAAAAATGATGGAATTTTACAGGTTCAATGAAAATTCTTTCATAATTTACTCATCCTTGTGTTGTTTTAAACCTGTATGCATTAGTTTTTTTCTGATTAACACAAAATAAAATATTTTGAGGAATGATGGTAAACCCACAGCAGATAGTGACCATTGACTCCCATAGTAGGAATAAAAAATGATGGAATTTTATAGGTACCATCAACTGTGTGCTAATTATATATTTTTTAAATATTTTCTTCATCATTTATCAAGATACTTCTAAATAATTTTTTTCCTACTATGGAAGTCAATGGTAATTTATTTCATTATTTGCTTTACAGGCTTGCAGAGCTGATATGATGACGACTTAAACATCCTCGACACAACTGAAGGCACAACTTAAAGAGATTGTTCAATGAAAATTATTTCATTATTTTCTCATCCTCGTGTTGTTTTAAACCTGTATGCATTAGTTTTTTTCTGATTAACACAAAAGAAAATATTTTGAGGAATGATGGTAAACCCACAGCAGATAGTGACCATTGACTCCCATAGTAGGAATAAAAAAATGATGGAATTTTACAGGTTCAATGAAAATTCTTTCATAATTTACTCATCCTTGTGTTGTTTTAAACCTGTATGCATTAGTTTTTTTCTGATTAACACAAAAGAAAATATTTTGAGGAATGATGGTAAACCCACAGCAGATAGTGACCTTTGACTCCCATAGTAGGAATAAAAAAAAGATGGAATTTTATAGGTTCAATGAAAATTCTTTCATAATTTACTCATCCTCGTGTTGTTTTAAACCTGTATGCATTAGTTTTTTACGGATTAACACAAAAGATAATATGTTGAGGAATGATGGTAAACCCACAGCAGATAGTTACCATTGACTCCCATAGTAGGAATAAAAAAATGATGGAATTTTATATGTTCAAGAAAAATTCTTTCATAATTTACTCATCCTTGTGTTGTTTTAAACCTGTATGCATTAGTTTTTTTCTGATTAACACAAAAGAAAATATTTTGAGGAATGATGGTAAACCCACAGCAGATAGTGACCATTGACTCCCATAGTAGGAATAAAAAATGATGGAATTTTATAGGTACCATCAACTGTGTGCTAATTATATATTTTTTAAATATTTTCTTCATCATTTATCAAGATACTTCTAAATAATTTTTTTCCTACTATGGAAGTCAATGGTAATTTATTTCATTATTTGCTTTACAGGCTTGCAGAGCTGATATGATGACGACTTAAACATCCTCGACACAACTGAAGGCACAACTTAAAGAGATTGTTCAATGAAAATTATTTTATTATTTACTCATCCTCGTGTTGTTTTAAACCTGCATGCATTAGTTTTTTTCTGATTAACACAAAAGAAAATATTTTGAGGAATGATGGTAAACCCACAGCAGATAGTGACCATTGACTCCCATAGTAGGAATAAAAAAAAGATGGAATTTTATAGGTTCAATGAAGATTCTTTTATAATTTACTCATCCTTGTGTTGTTTTAAACCTGTATGCATTAGTTTTTTTCTGATTAACACAAAAGAAAACATTTTGAGGAATGATGGTAAACCCACAGCAGATAGTGACCATTGACTCCCATAGTAGGAATAAAAAAAAGATGGAATTTTATAGGTTCAATGAAAATTCTTTCATAATTTACTCATCCTCGTGTTGTTTTAAACCTGTATGCATTAATTTTTTTCTGATTAACACAAAAGAAAATATTTTGAGGAATGATGGTAAACCCACAGCAGATAGTGACCATTGACTCCCATAGTAGGAATAAAAAAATGAAGGAATTTTATATGTTAAATTAAAATTATTTCATAATTTACTCATCCTTGTGTTGTTTTAAACGTGTATGCATTAGTTTTTTTCTGATTAACCCAAAAGAAAATATTTTGAGAAATGAAGGTAAACCCACAGCAGATAATGGCCATTGACTCCCATAGTAGGAATAAAAAAATGATGGAATTTTATAGGTTCAATGAAAATTCTTTCATAATTTACTCATCCTTGTGTTGTTTTAAACCTGTATGCATTAGTTTTTTTCTGATTAACACAAAATAAATTAAAGCTGCAAGCAGCATTTACCGGGTTTCGAGCATTAAAGCACGTCAGAGACGTCAGACGTCGTCGACCAGGCTGATACACCACATCGCATGCAGAAAAACGAAAGAGATGGTCAGAAACGGTTCATACAGACTATGTATGCTTACACACAGGTGCACCTATAGGACAAATATGTCACATCCTTAATGTTAAGTCATTCCGATAATTTGTTAACGAGAATTAGTTTTTCAGATTTATACCGTAACATACAATTCAGAAATGGCCGTGTTTAGTTGAACTACAAGGCCATTGAGTCGTGGTATGGTGCAATGGTGTAAACAGACTGCAGACGTGCACATAAGGCACACACACAGCAGTGCAGCAAACCACAAGGACCTACAGTGGACAGCAAACACAGCTGGAAAGATAATGCTTGACTTATTTAATGTCCTCCTTAATTGTGTTCTGATAACTCCAGGACTAAGCATAAGGCAAAACCTGGCATGTTTGGTATCGTTGGACTCTGCAACAATTCAGGACTCCTGTGAAAAAAGTCCCATGAAAATACGGTGACTGCAGCCAAAGATTTAGGTTTCTAAAATATGCTTCCGACCACTAGGTGTTGGTGCAACAAAACTGCAGGCTCCCTCAGGTCCTGACTGCCATCAGAATTACCAAGTACTGTGTCATTACGCATACGTTTGGCGAAGATACAACCTTAAATACATTAGCTATCAGCAAAAAAACAGCTCTCATTCAGTGAAATTTCTCTGCTCTCTACTCACTTTTAAGTGAAAATAACAAATAACCACAGGGTGGCACTACGACAAAATTGTGCATGCAACGTCAGGTCATGACTTTGTTACATCTAGCTAGTATCATGGCTGAACACTTTAGTTTAGTGAAAAAAACAGTTGTAAGACCATTGGGCTCACTCAATGTCAAAGGTTTTGTTCAATTTTGAGGCCAACTAGTGGTGCAGGCATATTATTTTTTGGGTATTGCCTCAGACTCTGCTCAGACATCAGTGTATCAAATCTGGTGAAAAAATGTCATTTCGTTGCGGAGGTATAACCATTTATGTGTAAAAACGACAAATTTTGGGGTAATTTTTCGTTTTTTGTAATTTTCTGCCATTTCTGATGAAAATTTTAACATAACGCCAATAGACTTTTTTGTTCAGAAGGTAATGCAATGTTCTTCCTATGGTCGTTTCGAGTCGATCGGAATAACCCTCGCGGAGTTATTCGCACGTGTTTTTTAAGCGCTATTTTCCTGTGCAGAACTAACTGTAAGGCGAAACCTGGCATGCTTGGTATCGTAGGACTCGGAAACAATTCAGGATGCTAAAAAACACAACTCCCATGAAAATCTCTTGACCACAGATAAAGTTATAGGCGTGAAAGTTGGAACCATTGCATAATCACAGTATTAAGTGCCATTTTCCCCGTTATAGCGCCATCTAGTGTCCGATCGGCGAGATTTTTATATCACGACCTTAGACCGATGGCCTACACATATGATTCAAGCCCCATGATGATATCTCAAACCGTTCTCGAGTTATGGCCGTTTAAATGTTCTAAGCTCCGCCCAGTTCGGTTTTTGGCCACTCCTCCCGTGTATGAATACAAATTTCAACTTTTTTTCGATAATTATTCATATTCCCACTCCACAGAATCAATCAGCTTTCGTTAGGTTCAGATCGGATGAAAAACCTAGGACTAGTTCGCAAAAGTAGGTTTGAACGTTATCGCCAATAACTAACGAACCGTTTGATTGACAGCAACGCTTCAAGAGGCAAAGTTTTTCGTCATGAACCGATCTATCATATGATGTCATGTTTGTGTGTGTATGTCAAACGTCACGTGATACAGGCACCGAAATACGGTATTACGCCCCCTAGTGGCCAAATGACACCATAATTTTTACAGACCTTCTGGAGCAGTACACGAACAAGCACAGTGAGTGTCGTTCCGATCGACCTTCGTTAACCCTGTCAAATCAGCCCTCACACTTCATTGGCCGATGACGGCCATGTTTTTGCAGATACGCCAATGTCCTTCTATACTCTCATGGTACATTGCACAAAGACACACTATACCAAATATGAAGTGTATCGGGCTTACAGTTGTGTAGTGATAGCCATTTTTGACCTCAAGCTTATTATAGCGCCACCTAGTGGCCAAAATCCGCGTATTTTTTCCTGTGACCCCGGAGTGAGCTGATACACATGTGTACCAAACCGCGTTAAGATATCTCTAACCGTTTACGAGTTATAGCCATTTTCCTGGAGATAGTCTACTTCCGGTATTGAATTTTGGCGCCCCTTAGTGACACTGAAGCGAAATTACACATTCTGTTCGATAATTATTTACCTACTCACTCCACAGATTTCTCCTGCGTTGGAACGATTCCGATCGGGTGAAAAACCTAGGACTAGTTCACTTTGGCTTGAAATGCATATTATGCAAATTAGCGAAAAAATTTGCATACCGGAAATGAAATCGGAGATATACATTTTTTAAGTTTGGAGCCAGGGATTACAATGATACCAAACACTTGAGTGTAGGATGTCCGGTTTAGGAGTTATGAGCCCCAACGCGTCGGTCATTGCTATAGCGCCACCTATGGGCCGATTTGGCTGATTCACTGTATCTGAGTAGCCTGCTAATATACAACCAGTTGACCAAGTGGCAAGTTTCTACGACTTACGGTTTGTGCTGGGCGACGCGTTTTATGGCGGAAAAATAATAATAATAATAATAATTAAAGCTGCAAGCAGCATTTACCGGGTTTCGAGCATTAAAGCACATCAGAGACGTCAGACGTCGTCGACCAGGCTGATACACCACATCGCATGCAGAAAAACGAAAGAGATGGTCAGAAACGGTTCATACAGACTATGTATGCTTACACACAGGTGCACCTATAGGACAAATATGTCACGTCCTTAATGTTAAGTCATTCAGATAATTTGTTAACGAGAATTAGTTTTTCAGATTTATACTGTAACATACAATTCAGAAATGGCCGTGTTTAGTTGAACTACAAGGCCATTGAGTCGTGGTATGGTGCAATGGTGTAAACAGACTGCAGACGTGCACATGAGGCACACACACAGCAGCGCAGCAAACCGCAAGGACCTACAGTGGACAGCAAACACAGCTAGAAAGATAATGCTTGACTTATTTAATGTCCTCCTTAATTGTGTTCTGATAACTCCAGGACTAAGCATAAGGCAAAACCTGGCATGTTTGGTATCGTTGGACTCTGCAACAATTCAGGACTCCTGTGAAAAAAGTCTCATGAAAATACGGTGACTGCAGCCAAAGATTTAGGTTTCTAAAATATGCTTCCGACCACTAGGTGTTGGTGCAACAAAACTGCAGGCTCCCTCAGGTCCTGACTGCCATCAGAATTACCAATTACTGTGTCATTACGCATACGTTTGGCGAAGATACAACCTTAAATACATTAGCTATCAGCAAAAAAACAGCTCTCATTCAGTGAAATTTCTCTGCTCTCTACTCACTTTTAAGTGAAAATAACAAATAACCACAGGGTGGCGCTACGACAAAATTGTGCATGCAACGTCAGGTCATGACTTTGTTACATCTAGCTAGTATCATGGCTGAACACTTTAGTTTAGTGAAAAAAACAGTTGTAAGACCATTGGGCTCACTCAATGTCAAAGGTTTTGTTCAATTTTGAGGCCAACTAGTGGTGCAGGCATATTATTTTTTGGGTATTGCCTCAGACTCTGCTCAGACATCAGTGTATCAAATCTGGTGAAAAAATGTCATTTCGTTGCGGAGGTATAACCATTTATGTGTAAAAACGACAAATTTTGGGGTAATTTTTCGTTTTTTGTAATTTTCTGCCATTTCTGATGAAAATTTTAACATAACGCCAATAGACTTTTTTGTTCAGAAGGTAATGCAATGTTCTTCCTATGGTCGTTTCGAGTCGATCGGAATAACCCTCGCGGAGTTATTCGCACGTGTTTTTTAAGCGCTATTTTCCTGTGCAGAACTAACTGTAAGGCGAAACCTGGCATGCTTGGTATCGTAGGACTCGGAAACAATTCAGGATGCTAAAAAACACAACTCCCATGAAAATCTCTTGACCACAGATAAAGTTATAGGCGTGAAAGTTGGAACCATTGCATAATCACAGTATTAAGTGCCATTTTCCCCGTTATAGCGCCATCTAGTGTCCGATCGGCGAGATTTTTATATCACGACCTTAGACCGATGGCCTACACATATGATTCAAGCCCCATGATGATATCTCAAACCGTTCTCGAGTTATGGCCATTTAAATGTTCTAAGCTCCGCCCAGTTCGGTTTTTGGCCACTCCTCCCGTGTATGAATACAAATTTCAACTTTTTTTCGATAATTATTCATATTCCCACTCCACTGAATCAATCAGCTTTCGTTAGGTTCAGATCGGATGAAAAACCTAGGACTAGTTCGCAAAAGTAGGTTTGAACGTTATCGCCAATAACTAACGAACCGTTTGATTGACAGCAACGCTTCAAGAGGCAAAGTTTTTCGTCATGAACCGATCTATCATATGATGTCATGTTTGTGTGTGTATGTCAAACGTCACGTGATACAGGCACCGAAATACGGTATTACGCCCCCTAGTGGCCAAATGACACCATAATTTTTACAGACCTTCTGGAGCAGTACACGAACAAGCACAGTGAGTGTCGTTCCGATCGACCTTCGTTAACCCTGTCAAATCAGCCCTCACACTTCATTGGCCGATGACGGCCATGTTTTTGCAGATACGCCAATGTCCTTCTATACTCTCATGGTACATTGCACAAAGACACACTATACCAAATATGAAGTGTATCGGGCTTAGGGTTGTGTAGTGATAGCCATTTTTGACCTCAAGCTTATTATAGCGCCACCTAGGGGCCAAAATCCGCGTATTTTTTCCTGTGACCCCGGAGTGAGCTGATACACATGTGTACCAAACCGCGTTAAGATATCTCTAACCGTTTACGAGTTATAGCCATTTTCCTGGAGATAGTCTACTTCCGGTATTGAATTTTGGCGCCCCTTAGTGACACTGAAGCGAAATTACACATTCTGTTCGATAATTATTTACCTACTCACTCCACAGATTTCTCCTGCGTTGGAACGATTCCGATCGGGTGAAAAACCTAGGACTAGTTCACTTTGGATTGAAATGCATATTATGCAAATTAGCGAAAAAATTTGCATACCGGAAATGAAATCGGAGATATACATTTTTTAAGTTTGGAGCCAGGGATTACAATGATACCAAACACTTGAGTGTAGGATGTCCGGTTTAGGAGTTATGAGCCCCAACGCGTCGGTCATTGCTATAGCGCCACCTATGGGCCGATTTGGCTGATTCACTGTATCTGAGTAGCCTGCTAATATACAACCAGTTGACCAAGTGGCAAGTTTCTACGACTTACGGTTTGTGCTGGGCGACGCGTTTTATGGCGGAAAAATAATAATAATAATTAAAGCTGCAAGCAGCATTTACCGGGTTTCAAGCATTAAAGCACGTCAGAGACGTCAGACGTCGTCAACCAGGCTGATACACCACATCGCGTCCAGAAAAACGAAAGAGATGGTCAGAAACGGTTCATACAGACTATGTATGCTTACACACAGGTGCACCTATAGGACAAACATGTCACGTCCTTAATGTTAAGTCATTCGGATAATTTGTTAACGAGAATTAGTTTTTCAGATTTATACCGTAACATACAATTCAGAAATGGCCGTGTTAAGTTGAACTACAAAGCCATTGAGGCGTGGTATGGTTAAATGGTGCAAACAGACTGCACACGTGCACATAAGACACACACACAGCTGGGCAGCAGACCGCAAGGACCTAAAGTGGACAGCAAACACAGCTGGAAAGATAATGCTTGACTTATTTAATGTCCTCCTGATTTTGTGTTCTGTTAACCCCAGGACTAAGTATAAGGCAAAACCTGGCATGTTTTGTATCTTTGGACTCTGCAACAATTCAGGACTCCTGTGAAAAAAGTCCCATGAAAATACGCTGACTGCAGCCAAAGTTGTAGGCGTGTAAAATATGTGTCCAACCACTAGGTGGCACTGCGATGAAACTGCAGGCTCCCTCAGGTCCTGACTGCCATCATAATTGCCAAGTAGCATGTCATTACTCATACGTTTGGCGAAGATACAACCTTAAATACATTAGTTATCAGCAAAAAAGGCTCTCATACAGTGAAATCTCTCCGCTCTCTTCTCACTTTTAAGTGAAAATAACAATTAACCACAGGATGGCGCTATGACAAAATTGTGCATGCAACGTCAGGTCATGACTTTGTTATATTTAGCTAGTATCATGGCTAAACACTTTAGTTTAGTGAAAAAACAGTTGTAAGACCATTGGGTTCGCTCAATGTCACAGGTTTTGTTCAATTATGAGGCCAACTAGTGGTGCAGGCATATTATTTTTTGGGTATTGCCTCAGACTCTGCTCAGACATCAGCGTATCAAATCTGGTGAAAAAATGTCATTTTATTGCGGAGTTATAACCATTTATGTGTAGAAAACAAAAAAATGTAATGCAATTTTTTGTTTTTTGCAATTTTCGGCCATTTCTGATGGAAATTTTAACATAACGCCAATAGAGTTTTTTGTTCAGAAGGTAATGCAATGTTCTTCCTATGGTGTTTTCGAGTCGATCGGAATAACCCTCACGGAGTTATTCACGCATGTTTTGTGAGCACTGTTTTTGCATTGCAGAACTAACCGTAAGGCAAAACCTGGTATGTTTGGTATCGTAGGACTCGGAAACAATTCAGGATGCTTAAAAAAACAACTCCCATGAAAATCTCTTGACCACAGATGAAGTTATATGCGTGAAAGTTTTAACCATTGCATAATCACAGTATTTAGTGCCATTTTCCCCGTTATAGCGCCATCTAGTGTCCGATCGGCGAGCTTTTTATATCACGGCCTAAAATCGATGGCCTACACATATGATTCAAGCCCCATGATGATATCTCAAACGCCTCTCGAGTTATGGCCGTTTAAATGTTTTAAGCTCCGCCCAGTTCGGTTTTTGGCCACTCCTCGCGTGTATGAATACAGATTTCAACTTTTTTTTGATGATTATTCATATTCACACTCCACAGAGTCAATCAGCCTTGGTTAGGTTCAGATCGGATGAAAAACCTAGGACTAGTTCGCAAAAGTAGGTTTGAACGTTATCGCCAATAACTAACGAAGCATTTGATTGACAGCAACGCTTCAAGAGGCAAAGTTTTTCGTCATGAGCCGATCTATCATATGATGTCATGTTTGTGTGTGTATGTCAAACGTCACGTGATACAGGCACCAAAATACGGTATTACGCCCCCTAGTGGCCAAATGACACCGTAATTCTTACAGCCCTTCAAGAGCAGTACACGAAGAAGCACAGTGCGTTTTGTTCCGATCGACCCTTGTTAACCCTGTCAAATCAGTCCTCAACTTTCATTGGCCGATGATGGCCATGTTTTTGTAGATACGCCAATGTGCTTCAAGACCCTCATGGTACATTGCACAAAGACACACAAAACAAAATATTAAGTGTATCGGGCTAACGGTTGTGTAGTAATAGCCATTCCCGAGCTCAAGCCTGTTATAGCGCCACCTAGTGGCCAAAATCCGCATCTTTTTTACTGTGACCCCGGAGTGAGCTGGTACATATGTGTACCAAACCTCGTTAAGATATCTCAAACCGTTCACCAGTTATAGCCATTTCATTGACGATAGGCTACTTCCTGTATGGAGTTTTGGCGCCCCTTAGTGACCCTGAAGCGAAATTTCAAATTCTGTTCGATAATTATTTACCTACTCACTCCACAGATTTCTCCTGCGTTGGAACGATTCCGATCGGGCGAAAAACCTAGGACTAGTTCATTTTGGCTTGAAATGTATATTATGCAAATTTGCGAAAAAATTTGCATACCGGAAATGAAATCGGAGATATACATTTTTTAAGTTTGGAGCCAGGGATTACAATGATACCAAACACTTGAGTGTAGGATGTCCGGTTTAGGAGTTATGAGGCCCAACGCGTCGGGCATTGCTATAGCGCCACCTATGGGCCGATTTGGCTGGTTCACTGTATCTGAGTAGCCTGCTAATATACAACCAGTTGACCAAGTGGCAAGTTTCTACGACTTACGGTTTGGGCTGGGCGACGCGTTTTAAGGCGGAAAAATAATAATAATAATAATAATAATAAAACAGACAAATACAATAGGTTTTCAGCACTTCGTGCTTGAAACCCTAATAATAATAATAATAATAATAATAATTAAAGCTGCAAGCAGCATTTACCGGGTTTCGAGCATTAAAGCACGTCAGAGACGTCAGACGTCGTCGACCAGGCTGATACACCACATCGCATGCAGAAAAACGAAAGAGATGGTCAGAAACGGTTCATACAGACTATGTATGCTTACACACAGGTGCACCTATAGGACAAATATGTCACATCCTTAATGTTAAGTCATTCCGATAATTTGTTAACGAGAATTAGTTTTTCAGATTTATACCGTAACATACAATTCAGAAATGGCCGTGTTTAGTTGAACTACAAGGCCATTGAGTCGTGGTATGGTGCAATGGTGTAAACAGACTGCAGACGTGCACATAAGGCACACACACAGCAGTGCAGCAAACCACAAGGACCTACAGTGGACAGCAAACACAGCTGGAAAGATAATGCTTGACTTATTTAATGTCCTCCTTAATTGTGTTCTGATAACTCCAGGACTAAGCATAAGGCAAAACCTGGCATGTTTGGTATCGTTGGACTCTGCAACAATTCAGGACTCCTGTGAAAAAAGTCCCATGAAAATACGGTGACTGCAGCCAAAGATTTAGGTTTCTAAAATATGCTTCCGACCACTAGGTGTTGGTGCAACAAAACTGCAGGCTCCCTCAGGTCCTGACTGCCATCAGAATTACCAAGTACTGTGTCATTACGCATACGTTTGGCGAAGATACAACCTTAAATACATTAGCTATCAGCAAAAAAACAGCTCTCATTCAGTGAAATTTCTCTGCTCTCTACTCACTTTTAAGTGAAAATAACAAATAACCACAGGGTGGCACTACGACAAAATTGTGCATGCAACGTCAGGTCATGACTTTGTTACATCTAGCTAGTATCATGGCTGAACACTTTAGTTTAGTGAAAAAAACAGTTGTAAGACCATTGGGCTCACTCAATGTCAAAGGTTTTGTTCAATTTTGAGGCCAACTAGTGGTGCAGGCATATTATTTTTTGGGTATTGCCTCAGACTCTGCTCAGACATCAGTGTATCAAATCTGGTGAAAAAATGTCATTTCGTTGCGGGGGTATAACCATTTATGTGTAAAAACGACAAATTTTGGGGTAATTTTTCGTTTTTTGTAATTTTCTGCCATTTCTGATGAAAATTTTAACATAACGCCAATAGACTTTTTTGTTCAGAAGGTAATGCAATGTTCTTCCTATGGTCGTTTCGAGTCGATCGGAATAACCCTCGCGGAGTTATTCGCACGTGTTTTTTAAGCGCTATTTTCCTGTGCAGAACTAACTGTAAGGCGAAACCTGGCATGCTTGGTATCGTAGGACTCGGAAACAATTCAGGATGCTAAAAAACACAACTCCCATGAAAATCTCTTGACCACAGATAAAGTTATAGGCGTGAAAGTTGGAACCATTGCATAATCACAGTATTAAGTGCCATTTTCCCCGTTATAGCGCCATCTAGTGTCCGATCGGCGAGATTTTTATATCACGACCTTAGACCGATGGCCTACACATATGATTCAAGCCCCATGATGATATCTCAAACCGTTCTCGAGTTATGGCCGTTTAAATGTTCTAAGCTCCGCCCAGTTCGGTTTTTGGCCACTCCTCCCTTGTATGAATACAAATTTCAACTTTTTTTCGATAATTATTCATGTTCACACTCCACAGAGTCAATCAGCCTTGGTTAGGTTCAGATCGGACGAAAAACCTAGGACTAGTTCGCAAAAGTAGGTTTGAACGTTATCGCCAATAACTAACGAACCGTTTGATTGACAGCAACGCTTCAAGAGGCAAAGTTTTTCGTCATGAACCGATCTATCATATGATGTCATGTTTGTGTGTGTATGTCAAACGTCACGTGATACAGGCACCGAAAAACGGTATTACGCCCCCTAGTGGCCAAATGACACCATAATTCTTACAGACCTTCTGGAGCAGTACACGAACAAGCACAGTGAGTGTCGTTCCGATCGACCTTCGTTAACCCTGTCAAATCAGCCCTCACACTTCATTGGCCGATGACGGCCATGTTTTTGCAGATACGCCAATGTCCTTCTATACCCTCATGGTACATTGCACAAAGACACACTATACCAAATATGAAGTGTATCGGGCTTACGGTTGTGTAGTGATAGCCATTTTCGACCTCAAGCTTATTATAGCGCCACCTAGTGGCCAAAATCCGCGTATTTTTTCCTGTGACCCCGGAGTGAGCTGATACACATGTGTACCAAACCGTGTTAAGATATCTCTAACCGTTCACGAGTTATAGCCATTTTCCTGGAGATAGTCTACTTCCGGTATTGAATTTTGGCGCCCCTTAGTGACACTGAAGCGAAATTACACATTCTGTTCGATAATTATTTACCTACTCACTCCACAGATTTCTCCTGCGTTGGAACGATTCCGATCGGGCGAAAAACCTAGGACTAGTTCATTTTGGCTTGAAATGCATTTTTTTTTGCATACCGGAAATGAAATCGGAGATATACATTTTTTAAGTTTGGAGCCAGGGATTACAATGATACCAAACACTTGAGTGTAGGATGTCCGGTTTAGGAGTTATGAGCCCCAACGCGTCGGGCATTGCTATAGCGCCACCTATGGGCCGATTTGGCTGATTCACTGTATCTGAGTAGCCTGCTAATATACAACCAGTTGACCAAGTGGCAAGTTTCTACGACTTACGGTTTGTGCTGGGCGACGCGTTTTATGGCGGAAAAATAATAATAATAAATATAGCTGCAAGCAGCGATTAACGGGGTTCAAGCGATTTGGGACATTAAGACCTTTAAGGGCATGGCTGTGTAGATTTGCTGCATTGTACAAAATAAATGATGAAAAATAAGATACCAGACACGTGTTCAAAGTTATCAGGAAAAAAGTTGCTATCGTTCAGTGAAATGTCTCCCTCTCTTGTCACGGAACATTGACAAACAGAACAATGAAGGAAATGTTTGAGGTGCTTGCAGTGGCAAAACTCAGGTCACAAAACGTTAAAATACTGTTAATGAGTCAAAAGAGCCGAACCCCATGTCTCTACGATGTTCTGATACAGAGATACAGCTCTTGCTAATTGATTAGTATGGTATTCTCATTGGTTGCTAGGAAGTGAATTGCAATCCACCAATGATTATACTCAAAGCCATGAAAGGCATAATCCATGATGACTCATGATTTTAGATGTAAGGTTGCAGTATTTTTAAGTGAAAATAACAAATAACCACTAGGTGGCGCTATGACAAACTCGTGCATGCAACCTCAGGTCATGACTGTGTTACTTGTAGCTAGTATCACGGCTATTCACTTTAGTATAGTGAAGAAACAGTTGTATGACCATTGGGCTCACTCAATGTCAAAGATTTTGTTCAATTATGAGGCCAACTAGTGGTGCAGGCATACAATTTTTTTTGTATTGCCTCAGACTCTGCTCAGACATCAGCGTATCAAATCTGGTGAAAAAATATCATTTCGTTGCGGAGTTATAACCATTTATGTGTAAAAAACACAACATTTTGAGGTAATTTTTCGTTTTTTGCAATTTTCGGCCATTTCTGATGGAAATTTTAACATAACGCCAATAGAACTTTTTGTTCAGAAGGTAATACAATGTTCTTCCTATGGTCGTTTCGAGTCGATCGGAATAACCCTCGCAGAGTTATTCGCGCATGTTTTTTAAGCGCTATTTTCCTGTGCAGAACCAACCGTAAAGCATAACCTGGCATGCTTGGTATCGTTGGACTCGGCAACAATTCAGGACTCCAAGGAAAAAAGTCGCATGAAAATACGTTAAACTCAGCCTAAGTTATAAGCATTATTTGATTCGTATGACCACTAGGTGGCGCTGTGACGAAACGATGCATGAAACCTCAGGCCTTGACTCTCATCACAAGTACCAAGTGTCGTGTTGATACTTCATTCCTGTCCCCAGTTATAGCCAATAATGTTCTAGTGCCTGCCCACAATTCAGACGTTTGGGCGTGGCATGTTGACCGTGAGTCGAAAGTTCAACTTTTTTTTAATAATTATTGATATTCAAACTCCAAGGAACATTTTAGCACTGGAATGATTCCGATCGGGCGAAAAACCAAGGACTAGTTCGTTTTTATTTTTTTCAACAAAATCGAAAATAGCGGAGAATTTTTCATGGCGGAAATAAAATCGGAGATATACATTTTGTTCGTCTTGATGCAAGGAATCCAGGGATATGAGACACTTGACATTTGGACAAGAAATGTGGGAGGTATGAGCCTAAACGCGTTTGCCATCGCTGTAGCGCCCCCCATAGGCCGATTGGGTTCATGCTCTGTCAACTTCGCGCACGAATGAGACCTATCATTTGGCCAAGTCTCAAGTCTCTAGGCCTTACGGTTTGGTCTGCACGATCCGTTTTACGGCAGAAGAAAAATAATAAAAAGAATAAAAATCAGTACAAATACAATAGGGTTTCAGCCCTTCGGGCTTGAACCCCTAATAATAAATATAGCTGCAAGCAGCAATTGTCGGGTTTCGAGCTTTTAGGCAACGTCAAAAACCTCACACGTCGCTTACCAGGCGGAGCAGTTACACCCGAACACAGCCACAATGAATGATAGACCACCTCGCTCCAGAAAAATGAAAGAGATGGTCAAAAAAAGATCATAAAGACTATGTATGCTTACACACAGGAGCACCTATAAGACAAACATGTGATGTCCTTAATGTGACGTTATGAGGATAATTTGTTAACTAGAATTAGTTTTTCAGATTTATAACGTAACATACAATTCAGAAATGGCCGTGTTTAGTTGAACTACAAGGCCATTGAGTCGTGGTATGGTGCAATGGTGCAAACAGACTGCACACGTGTACATAAGACACAAACACAGCAGCGCAGCAGACCGCAAGGACCTACAGTGAACAGCAAACACAGCCGGAAAGATAATGCTTGTCTTATTTAATGTCTTCCTTAATTGTGTTATTATAACCCCAGGACTAAGCATAAGGCAAAACTGGGCATGTTTGGTATCGTTGGACTCTACAACAATTCAGGACTCCTGTGAAAAAAGTCCCATGAAAATACGGTGACTGCAGCCAAAGTTGTAAGCGTGTAAAATATGCTTCCGAAACTGCAGGCTCCCTCAGGTCCTGACTGCCATCAGAATTACCAAGTACCATGTCATTACACATACGTTTGGTGAAGATACAACCTTAAATACATTAGTTATCAGCAAAAAACGGCTCTCATTCAGTGAAATCTCTCCATATAACCATTTATGTGTAAAAAACGACAAATTTTGAGGTAATTTTTCGTTTTTTGTAATTTTCGGCCATTTCTGATGGAAATTTTAACATAACGCCAATAGACTTTTTTGTTCAGAAGGTAATGCAATGTTCTTCCTATGGTCGTTTCGAGTCGATCGGAATAACCCTCGCGGAGTTATTCGCGCGTGTTTTTTAAGCGCTATTTTCCTGTGCAGAACTAACTGTAAGGCGAAATCTGGCATGCTTGGTATCGTAGGACTCGGAAACAATTCAGGATGCTAAAAAAAGCAACTCCCATGAAAATCTCTTGACCACAGATAAAGTTATAGGCTTGAAAGTTGTAACCATTGCATAATCACAGTATTTAGTGCCATTTTCCCCGTTATAGCGCCATCTAGTGTCCGATCGGCGAGCTTTTTATATCACGACCTTAGACCGATGGCCTACACATATTATTCAAGCCCCATGATGATATCACAAACCCCTCTCGAGTTATGGCCGTTTAAATGTTCTAAGCTCCGCCCAGTTCGGTTTTTGGCCACTCCTCGCGTGTATGAATACAAATTTCAACTTTTTTTTGATAATTATTCATATTCACACTCCACAGAGTCAATCAGCCTTGGTTAGGTTCAGATCGGACGAAAAACCTAGGACTAGTTCGCAAAAGTAGGTTTGAACGTTATCGCCAATAACTAACGAACCATTTGATTGACAGCAACGCTTCAAGAGGCAAAGTTTTTCGTCATGAGCCGATCTATCATATGATGTCATGTTTGTGTGTGTATGTCAAACGTCACGTGATACAGGCACCAAAATATGGTATTACGCCCCCTAGTGGCCAAATGACACCGTAATTCTTACAGGCCTTCAAGAGCAGTACACGAAGAAGCACAGTGCGTTTTGTTCCGATCGACCCTTGTTAACCCTTTCAAATCAGTCCTCAACCTTCATTGGCCGATGACGGCCATGTTTTTGGAGATACGCCAATGTCCTTCTAGACCCTCATGGTACATTGCACAAAGACACACAGAACAAAATATTAAGTGTATCGGGCTAACGGTTGTGTAGTAATAGCCATTTCCGTGCTCAAGCCTGTTATAGCGCCACCTAGTGGCCAAAATCCGCATCTTTTTTACTGTGACCCCGGAGTGAGCTGGTACATATGTGTACCAAACCTCGTTAAGATATCTCAAACCGTTCACCAGTTATAGCCATTTCATTGACGATAGGCTACTTCCTGTATGGAGTTTTGGCGCCCCTTAGTGACCCTGAAGCGAAATTTCAAATTCTGTTCGATAATTATTTACCTACTCACTCCACAGATTTCTCCTGCGTTGGAACTATTCCGATCGGGCGAAAAACCTAGGACTAGTTCATTTTGGCTTGAAATACATATTATGCAAATTAGCGAAAAAATTTGCATACCGGAAATGAAATCGGAGATATACATTTTTTAAGTTTGGAGCCAGGGATTACAATGATACCAAACACTTGAGTGTAGGATGTCCGGTTTAGGAGTTATGAACCCCAACGCGTCGGGCATTGCTATAGCGCCACCTATGGGCCGATTTGGCTGATTCACTGTATCTGAGTAGCCTGCTAATATACAACCAGTTGACCAAGTGGCAAGTTTCTACGACTTACGGTTTGTGCTGGGCGACGCGTTTTATGGCGGAAAAATAATAATAATAATAATAAATATAGCTGCAAGCAGCAATTGCCGGGTTTCGAGCTTTAAGGCAACGTCAAAAACCTCACACTTCGCTTACCAGGCTGAGCAGTTAAACCCGAACACAGCCACAATGAATGTTAGACCACCTCGCTTCAGAAAATGAAAGAGATGGTCAAAAAAAGGATCATACAGACTATGTATGCTTACACACAGGTGCACCTATAAGACAAACATGTAATGTCCTTAATGTGACGTTATGAGGATAAGTTGTTAAGGAGAATTAGTTTTTCAGATTTATAACATAACATACAATTCAGAAATGGCCGTGTTTAGTTGAACTACAAGGCCATTGAGTCGTGGTATGGTGCAATGGTGCAAACAGACTGCACAAGTGTACATAAGAAACAAACACAGCAGCGCAGCAGACCGCAAGGACCTACAGTGAACAGCAAACACAGCTGGAAAGATAATGCTTGACTTATTTAATGTCCTCCTGAATTGTGTTATGATAACCCCAGGCAGGGCCGCCTTAACCTAATGTGAGGCCCCGGGGCTAAGAGGTTTTTAGGCCCCCCTTCCCCTCGATTTATAGTCTAATTTTTTTTTAAGTGTAATATCTAGGTACATCACAAAATGCATTAGTTTCTTTCGAGACATACAACAGTGAGTTTTCCCTCTTTGAGCCAGAAAACACCATAATATTGTTATTAACATATCACTGAGCCCACTTGAGCATAAACACAAGACACTTTATTTAACAACCACACACAGCAACATGTGGTGATAATAAAACCAAAATGTCTGAAAGTATATATGTTTATAAGCTTTATATTTATATAGTTTTTGGAAAATACAAATTTGCAGAAAATTGCCACTCACAACTAAATGCTCACCACAGTTTTAAAAATATAATAAGTTAAAGTTAGTTTTAAAGTGAAAATGCATTAATGATAACAAAAGATAAGTCTTTATAGACAGAATCTTGTTAAATGCATTAATGATAACAAAAGATAAGTCTTTAGACAGAATCTTGTTTTTTAATCAGTTATTTATTTTGTAGGCTATTGAAGATATAGTATGCATTGTATTAAGTATTTATGCATACATAAGCATGTAAAACGACCAAGTATGAATATGCACAAGACAGACAGGGAACATACCTGTATATAAGATCTTAAGATAATGAGATTATAATGGTGCTATCAGGGGATGATCATTTGAGATGGTCTAGTCGCTCTTTACTTTCTTAGACTTGCACCTTTACCGTTGCGTCTCTTTCTCGTCTTTCTAAACCAACAGATGTATGTACTGTGAGCTAACGTCGCGTCAAACATCGCTCCAGCTGCGCACGCGTCACTGATATAAACGCGAGTAAACTTAAACTTTATAACAACTAACAGCATTATGTGCGGGAACTCCTTTCTTAATTTAGCGGCACAGTTTCTTGTGCACGTTTGGAGAGACTTCTGCATGCCAGAGACTCAGACAGCTGCATGAGCACAGAGAGAGCAAACGAGCGAGCGCGCGCGCGCGCGCGAAAGAGAGAGAGACCTGCACCTCAGTGCTTATTATGAAATTTCAGAAATTACTCTTACATTTGTTGGTGGATTATTTCCCGTTTCTCTGTCACACTCAGTCTAACATGCAGGAATGTCAAGTTGACAACGCGCACTTAATTACATCACGCGGAATAAAAAATATGTTACGTCTAACATTTTATTTCACGTTAAGTTACAACGGACCAATCAGCAGCCATGTAACGTGCAATTAGAGTGATTGACAGAAAACCTGACAAGTTACAAAACAATATGACCTTTTCAGCTCATCATGAACGCTAACTTGGGAGGCCCTTGAACTTGGGAGGCCCCTGGGCTTCAGCCCAGGTAAGCCCGTGCATTAAGGCGGCCTTGACCCCAGGACTAAGCACAAGGCAAAACCGGGCATGTTTGGTATCGTTGGACTCTGCAACAATTCAGGACTCCTGTGAAAAAAGTCCCATGAAAATACGGTGACTGCAGCCAAAGTTGTAGGCATGTAAAATATGCGTCCGAAACTGCAGGCTCCCTCAGGTCCTGACTGCCATCAGAATTACCGAGTACCATGTCATTACTCATACGTTTGGTGAAGATACAACCTTAAATACATTAGTTATCAGCAAGAAAACGGCTCTCATTCAGTGAAATCTCTCCGCTCTCTACTCACTTCTAAGTGAAAATAACAAATAAGCACAGGGTGGCGCTACGACAAAATTGTGCATGCAACGTCAGGTCATACCTTTGTTACATCTAGCTAGTATCATGGCTAAACACTTCAGTTTAGTGAAAAAACTGTTGTAAGACCATTGGGCTCGCTCAATGTCAAAGGTTTTGTTCAATTATGAAGCCAACTAGTGGTGCAGGCATATTATTTTTTGGGTATTGCCTCAGACTCTGCTCAGACATCAGTGTATCAAATCTGGTGAAAAAATGTCATTTCGTTGCAGAGGTATATAACCATTTATGTGTAAAAACGACAAATGTTGGGGTAATTTTTCGTTTTTTGTAATTTTCGGCCATTTCTGATGAAAATTTTAACATAACGCCAATAGACTTTTTTGTTCAGAAGGTAATGCAATGTTCTTCCTATGGTCGTTTCGAGTCGATCGGAATAACCCTCGCGGAGTTATTCGCGCGTGTTTTTTAAGCGCTATTTTCCTGTGCAGAACTAACTGTAAGGCGAAACCTGGCATGCTTGGTATCGTAGGACTCCGAAACAATTCAGGATGCTAAAAAAAACAACTCCCATGAAAATCTCTTGACCACAGATAAAGTTATAGGCGTGAAAGTTGGAACCATTGCATAATCACAGTATTTAGTGCCATTTTCCCCGTTATAGCGCCATCTAGTGTCCGATCGGCGAGATTTTTATATCACGACCTTAGACCGATGGCCTACACATATGATTCAAGCCCTATGATGATATCTCAAACGCCTCTCGAGTTATGGCCGTTTAAATGTTTTAAGCTCCGCCCAGTTCGGTTTTTGGCCACTACTTGCATGTTTGAATACAAATTTCAACTTTTTTTCGATAATTATTCATATTCACACTACACAGAATCAATCAGCCCTGGTTAGGTTCGGATCGGGCAAAAAACCTAGGACTAGTTCGCAAAAGTATATTTGAATATTATCGTCAATAACTAACGAACCGTTTGATTGACAGCAATGCATCAAGAGGCAAAGTTTTTCGTCATGAGCCGATCTATCATATGATGTCATGTTTGTGTGTGTATGTCAAACTTCACGTGATACAGGCACCGAAATACGGTATTACGCCCCCTAGTGGCCAAATTACACCACAAATCTTACAGGCCTTCAGGAGCAGTACACGAAAAAGCACAGTGCGTTTCCTTCCGATCGACCTCCGTTAACCCTGTCAAATCAGTCCTCAACATTCATTGGCTGATGACGGCCATGTTTTTGGAGAAACGCCAATGTCCTTCTAGACCCTCATGGTACATTGCACAAAGACACACCATACAAAATATTAAGTGTATCGGGCTAACGGTTGTGTAGTAATAGCCATTCCCGAGCTCAAGCCTGTTATAGCGCCACCTAGTGGCCAAAATCGGCATCTTTTTTACTGTGACCCCGGACTGAGCTAGTACACATGTGTACCAAACCTCTTTAAGATATCTCAAACCGTTCACCAGTTATAGCCATTTCAGTGATGGTAGGCTACTTCCTGTATGGAGTTTTGGCGCCCCTTAGTGACCCTAAAGCGAAATTTCAAATTCTGTTCGATAATTATTTACCTACTCACTCCACAGATTTCTCCTGCATTGGAACGGTTCCGATCGGGCAAAAAACCTAGGACTAGTTCATTTTGGCTTGAAATGTATATTATGCAAATTAGCGGAAAAATTTGCATACCGGAAATGAAATCGGAGATATACATTTTTTAAGTTTGGAGCCAGGGATTACAATGATACCAAACACTTGAGTGTATGATGTCCGGTTTAGGAGTTATGAGCCCCAACACGTCGAGCATTGCTATAGCGCCACCTATGGGCCGATTTGGCTGATTCACTCTATCTGAGTAGCCTGCTAATATACAACCAGTTGACCAAGTGGCAAGTTTCTACGACTTACGGTTTGGGCTGGGCAACGCGTTTTACCGTGGAAAAATAATAAATAATAATAATAATAAAACAGACAAATACAATAGGTTTTTAAGCACTTCGTGCTCAAAACCCTAATAATTAAAGCTGCAAGCAGCATTTACCGGGTTTCGAGCATTAAAGCACATCAGAGACGTCAGACGTCGTCGACCAGGCTGATACACCACATCGCATCCAGAAAAACGAAAGAGATGGTCAGAAACGGTTCATACAGACTATGTATGCTTACACACAGGTGCACCTATAAGACAAACATGTAATGTCCTTAATGTTAAGTCATTCCGATAATTTGTTAACGAGAAAAAGTTTTTCAGATTCATACCGTAACATACAATTCAGAAATGGCCGTGTTTAGTTGAACTACAAGGCCATTGAGTCGTGGTATGGTGCAATGGTGTAAACAGACTGCAGACGTGCACATAAGGCACACACACAGCAACGCAACAAACCGCAAGGACCTACAGTGGACAGCAAACACAGCTGGAAAGATAATGCTTGACTTATTTAATGTCCTCCTTGAATGTGTTCTGATAACTCCAGGACTAAGCATAAGGCAAAACCTGGCATGTTTGGTATCGTTGGACTCTGCAACAATTCAGGACTCCTGTGAAAAAAGTCCCATGAAAATACGGTAACTGCAGCCAAAGTTCTAGGCGTGTAAAATATGCGTCCGACCACTAGGTGGCGGTGCAACAAAACTGCAGGCTCCCTCAGGCCCTGACTGCCATCAGAATTACCAAGTACCGTGTCATTACGCATACGTTTGGCGAAGATACAACCTTAAATACATTAGTTATCAGCAAAAAACGGCTCTCATTCAATGAAATCTCTCCGCTCTCTACTCACTTTTAAGTGAAAATAACAAATAACCACAGGATGGCGCTATGACAAAATTGTGCATGCAACGTCAGGTCATGACTTTGTTACATCTAGCTAGTATCATGGCTGCACACTTTAGTTTAGTAAAAAACAGTTGTAAGACCATTGGGCTCGATCAACGTCAAAGGTTTTGTTCAATTATGAGGCCAACTAGTGGTGCAGGCATACCATTTTTTTTGTATTGCCCCAGACTCTTCTCAAACATCAGCGTATCAAATCTGGTGAAAAAAGTCATTTCGTTGCAGAGGTATAACCATTTATGTGTAAAAAACGACACATTTTGAGGTAATTTTTCGTTTTTTGTAATTTTCGGCCATTTCTGATGGAAATTTTAACATAATGCCAATAGACTTTTTTGTTCAGAAGGTAATGCAATGTTCTTCCTATGGTCGTTTCGAGTCGATCAGAATAACCCTCGCGGAGTTATTCGCGCGTGTTTTTTAAGCGCTATTTTCCTGTGCAGAACTAACTGTAAGGCGAAACCTGGCATGCTTGGTATCGTTGGACTCGGCAACAATTCAGGATGCTAAAAAAACAACTCCCATGAAAATCTCTTGACCACAGATAAAGTTATAGGCGTAAAAGTTGTAACCATTGCATAATCACAGTATTTAGTGCCATTTTCCCCGTTATAGCGCCATCTAGTGTCCGATCGGCGAGCTTTTTATATCACGACCTTAGACCGATGGCCTACACATATTATTCAAGCCCCATGATGATATCTCAAACCCCTCTCAAGTTATGGCCGTTTAAATGTTGTAAGCTCCGCCCAGTTCGGTTTTTGGCCACTCCTTGCGTGTTTGAATACAAATTTCAACTTTTTTTGATAATTATTCATATTCACACTCCACAGAGTCAATTAGCCTTGGTTAGGTTCAGATCGGACGAAAAACCTAGGACTAGTTCGCAAAAGTAGGTTTGAACGTTATCGCCAATAACTAACGAACCGTTTGATTGACAGCAATGCTTCAAAAGGCAAAGTTTTTCGTCATGAGCCGATCTATCAAATGATGTCATGTTTGTGTGTGTATGTCAAACGTCACGTGATACAGGCACCGAAATACGGTATTACGCCCCCTAGTGGCCAAATGACACTGTAATTCTTACAGGCCTTCAAGAGCAGTACACGAACAAGCACAGTGAGTGTCGTTCCGATCGACCTTCGTTAACCCTGTCAAATCAGCCCTCACACTTCATTGGCCGATGACGGCCATGTTTTTGCAGATACGCCAATGTCCTTCTAGACCCTCATGGTACATTGCACAAAGACACACCATACCAAATATGAAGTGTATCGGGCTTACGGTTGTGTAGTGATAGCCATTTTCGACCTCAAGCTTATTATAGCGCCACCTAGTGGCCAAAATCCGCGTATTTTTTCCTGTGACCCCGGAGTGAGCTGATACACATGTGTACCAAACCGCGTTAAGATATCTCTAACCGTTCACGAGTTATAGCCATTTTCCTGGAGATAGTCTACTTCCGGTATTGAATTTTGGCGCCCCTTAGTGACACTGAAGCGAAATTACACATTCTGTTCGATAATTATTTACCTACTCACTCCACAGATTTCTCCTGCGTTGGAACGATTCCGATCGGGCGAAAAACCTAGGACTAGTTCATTTTGGCTTGAAATGCATATTATGCAAATTAGCGAAAAAATTTGCATACCGGAAATGAAATCGGAGATATACATTTTTTAAGTTTGGAGCCAGGGACTACAATGATACCAAACACTTGAGTGTAGGATGTCCGGTTTAGGAGTTATGAGCCCCAACGCGTCGGGCATTGCTATAGCGCCACCTATGGGCCGATTTGGCTGATTCACTGTATCTGAGTAGCCTGCTAATATACAACCAGTTGACCAAGTGGCAAGTTTCTACGACTTACGGTTTGTGCTGGGCGACACGTTTTATGGCGGAAAAATAATAATAATAATAATAATAATAATAATAATAATAATAAAACAGACAAATACAATAGGTTTTCAGCACTTCGTGCTCGAAACCCTAATAATAATAATAATAATAAAACAGACAAATACAATAGGTTTTCAGCACTTCGTGCTCGAAACCCTAATAATAATAATAAAACAGACAAATACAATAGGTTTTCAGCACTTCGTGCTCGAAACCCTAAATATTTTGAGGAATGATGGTAAACCCACAGCAGATAGTGACCATTGACTCCCATAGTAGGAATAAAAAAAGATGGAATTTTATAGGTTCAATGAAAATTCTTTCATAATTTACTCATCCTTGTGTTGTTTTAAACCTGTATGCATTAGTTTTTTTCTGATTAACACAAAAGAAAATATTTTGAGGAATGATGGTAAACCCACAGCAGATAGTGACCATTGACTCCCATAGTAGGAATAAAAAAAAGATGGAATTTTATAGGTTCAATGAAAATTCTTTCATAATTTACTCATCCTCGTGTTGTTTTAAACCTGTATGCATTAGTTTTTTTCTGATTAACACAAAAGAAAATATTTTGAGGAATGATGGTAAACCCACAGCAGATAGTGACCATTGACTCCCATAGTATGAATAAAAAAATGATGGAATTTTATAGGTTCAATGAAAATTCTTTCATAATTTACTCATCCTTGTGTTGTTTTAAACCTGTATGCATTAGTTTTTTTCTGATTAACACAAAATACAATATTTTGAGGAATGATGGTAAACCCACAGCAGATAGTGACCATTGACTCCCATAGTAGGAATAAAAAATGATGGAATTTTATAGGTACCATCAACTGTGTGCTAATTATATATTTTTTAAATATTTTCTTCATCATTTTTCAAGATACTTCTAAATAATTTTTTTCCTACTATGGAAGTCAATGGTAATTTATTTCATTATTTGCTTTACAGGCTTGCAGAGCTGATATGATGACGACTTAAACATCCTCGACACAACTGAAGGCACAACTTAAAGAGATTGTTCAATGAAAATTATTTCATTATTTACTCATCCTCGTGTTGTTTTAAACCTGTATGCATTAGTTTTTTTCTGATTAACACAAAAGAAAATATTTTGAGGAATGATGGTAAACCCACAGCAGATAGTGACCATTGACTCCCATAGTAGGAATAAAAAAATGATGGAATTTTATAGGTTCAATGAAAACTCTTTCATAATTTACTCATCCTTGTGTTGTTTTAAACCTGTATGCATTAGTTTTTTTCTGATTAACAGAAAAGAAAATATTTTAAGGAATGATGGTAAACCCACAGCAGATAGTTACCATTGACTCCCATAGTAGGAATAAAAAAATGATGGAATTTTATAGGTTAAATGAAAATTCTTTCATAATTTACTCATCCTTGTGTTGTTTTAAACCTGTATGCATTAGTTTTTTTCTGATTAACACAAAAGAAAATATTTTGAGGAATGATGGTAAACCCACAGCAGATAGTGACCATTGACTCCCATAGTAGGAATAAAAAAAAGATGGAATTTTATAGGTTCAATGAAAATTTTTTCCTTATTTTACTCATCCTTGTGTTGTTTTAAACCTGTATGCATTAGTTTTTTTCTGATTAACACAAAAGAAAATATTTTGAGGAATGATGGTAAACCCACAGCAGATAGTGACCATTGACTCCCATAGTAGGAATAAAAAAATGAAGGAATTTTATATGTTAAATGAAAATTATTTCATAATTTACTCATCCTTGTGTTGTTTTAAACGTGTATGCATTAGTTTTTTTTCTGATTAACACAAAAGAAAATATTTTGAGAAAAGAAGGTAAACCCACAGCAGATAATGGCCATTGACTCCCATAGTAGGAATAAAAAAATGATGGAATTTTATAGGTTCAATGAAAATTCTTTCATAATTTACTCATCCTTGTGTTGTTTTAAACCTGTATGCATTAGTTTTTTTCTGATTAACACAAAAGAAAATATTTTGAGGAATGATGGTAAACCCACAGCAGAGAGTGACCATTGACTCCCATAGTAGGAATAAAAAAAGATGGAATTTTATAGGTTCAATGAAAATTCTTTCATAATTTACTCATCCTTGTGTTGTTTTAAACCTGTATGCATTAGTTTTTTTCTGATTAACACAAAAGAAAATATTTTGAGGAATGATGGTAAACCCACAGCAGATAGTGACCATTGACTCCCATAGTAGGAATAAAAAAAAGATGGAATTTTATAGGTTCAATGAAAATTCTTTCATAATTTACTCATCCTCGTGTTGTTTTAAACCTGTATGCATTAGTTTTTTTCTGATTAACACAAAAGAAAATATTTTGAGGAATGATGGTAAACCCACAGCAGATAGTGACCATTGACTCCCATAGTAGGAATAAAAAAATGAAGGAATTTTATATGTTAAATGAAAATTATTTCATAATTTACTCATCCTTGTGTTGTTTTAAACGTGTATGCATTAGTTTTTTTCTGATTAACACAAAAGAAAACATTTTGAGAAATGAAGGTAAACCCACAGCAGATAATGGCCATTGACTCCCATAGTAGGAATAAAAAATGATGGAATTTTATAGGTTCAATGAAAATTCTTTCATAATTTACTCATCCTTGTGTTGTTTTAAACCTGTATGCATTAGTTTTTTTTCTGATTAACACAAAAGAAAATATTTTGAGGAATGATGGTAAACCCACAGCAGATAGTGACCATTGACTCCCATAGTAGGAATAAAAAAATGAAGGAATTTTATATGTTAAATGAAAATTATTTCATAATTTACTCATCCTTGTGTTGTTTTAAACGTGTATGCATTAGTTTTTTTCTGATTAACACAAAAGAAAACATTTTGAGAAATGAAGGTAAACCCACAGCAGATAATGGCCATTGACTCCCATAGTAGGAATAAAAAATGATGGAATTTTATAGGTTCAATGAAAATTCTTTCATAATTTACTCATCCTTGTGTTGTTTTAAACCTGTATGCATTAGTTTTTTTCTGATTAACACAAAAGAAAATATTTTGAGGAATGATGGTAAACCCACAGCAGATAGTGACCATTGACTCCCATAGTAGGAATAAAAAAAGATGGAATTTTATAGGTTCAATGAAAATTCTTTCATAATTTACTCATCCTTGTGTTGTTTTAAACCTGTATGCATTAGTTTTTTTCTGATTAACACAAAATAAAATATTTTGAGGAATGATGGTAAACCCACAGCAGATAGTGACCATTGACTCCCATAGTAGGAATAAAAAAAAGATGGAATTTTATAGGTTCAATGAAAATTCTTTCATAATTTACTCATCCTCGTGTTGTTTTAAACCTGTATGCATTAGTTTTTTTCTGATTAACACAAAAGAAAATATTTTGAGGAATGATGGTAAACCCACAGCAGATAGTGACCATTGACTCCCATAGTAGGAATAAAAAAATGAAGGAATTTTATATGTTAAATGAAAATTATTTCATAATTTACTCATCCTTGTGTTGTTTTAAACGTGTATGCATTAGTTTTTTTCTGATTAACACAAAAGAAAACATTTTGAGAAATGAAGGTAAACCCACAGCAGATAATGGCCATTGACTCCCATAGTAGGAATAAAAAATGATGGAATTTTATAGGTTCAATGAAAATTCTTTCATAATTTACTCATCCTTGTGTTGTTTTAAACCTGTATGCATTAGTTTTTTTCTGATTAACACAAAAGAAAATATTTTGAGGAATGATGGTAAACCCACAGCAGATAGTGACCATTGACTCCCATAGTAGGAATAAAAAAATGATGGAATTTTACAGGTTCAATGAAAATTCTTTCATAATTTACTCATCCTTGTGTTGTTTTAAACCTGTATGCATTAGTTTTTTTCTGATTAACACAAAATAAAATATTTTGAGGAATGATGGTAAACCCACAGCAGATAGTGACCATTGACTCCCATAGTAGGAATAAAAAATGATGGAATTTTATAGGTACCATCAACTGTGTGCTAATTATATATTTTTTAAATATTTTCTTCATCATTTATCAAGATACTTCTAAATAATTTTTTTCCTACTATGGAAGTCAATGGTAATTTATTTCATTATTTGCTTTACAGGCTTGCAGAGCTGATATGATGACGACTTAAACATCCTCGACACAACTGAAGGCACAACTTAAAGAGATTGTTCAATGAAAATTATTTCATTATTTACTCATCCTCGTGTTGTTTTAAACCTGTATGCATTAGTTTTTTTCTGATTAACACAAAAGAAAATATTTTGAGGAATGATGGTAAACCCACAGCAGATAGTGACCATTGACTCCCATAGTAGGAATAAAAAAATGATGGAATTTTACAGGTTCAATGAAAATTCTTTCATAATTTACTCATCCTTGTGTTGTTTTAAACCTGTATGCATTAGTTTTTTTCTGATTAACACAAAAGAAAATATTTTGAGGAATGATGGTAAACCCACAGCAGATAGTGACCTTTGACTCCCATAGTAGGAATAAAAAAAAGATGGAATTTTATAGGTTCAATGAAAATTCTTTCATAATTTACTCATCCTCGTGTTGTTTTAAACCTGTATGCATTAGTTTTTTACGGATTAACACAAAAGATAATATGTTGAGGAATGATGGTAAACCCACAGCAGATAGTTACCATTGACTCCCATAGTAGGAATAAAAAAATGATGGAATTTTATATGTTCAAGAAAAATTCTTTCATAATTTACTCATCCTTGTGTTGTTTTAAACCTGTATGCATTAGTTTTTTTCTGATTAACACAAAAGAAAATATTTTGAGGAATGATGGTAAACCCACAGCAGATAGTGACCATTGACTCCCATAGTAGGAATAAAAAATGATGGAATTTTATAGGTACCATCAACTGTGTGCTAATTATATATTTTTTAAATATTTTCTTCATCATTTATCAAGATACTTCTAAATAATTTTTTTCCTACTATGGAAGTCAATGGTAATTTATTTCATTATTTGCTTTACAGGCTTGCAGAGCTGATATGATGACGACTTAAACATCCTCGACACAACTGAAGGCACAACTTAAAGAGATTGTTCAATGAAAATTATTTTATTATTTACTCATCCTCGTGTTGTTTTAAACCTGCATGCATTAGTTTTTTTCTGATTAACACAAAAGAAAATATTTTGAGGAATGATGGTAAACCCACAGCAGATAGTGACCATTGACTCCCATAGTAGGAATAAAAAAAAGATGGAATTTTATAGGTTCAATGAAAATTCTTTTATAATTTACTCATCCTTGTGTTGTTTTAAACCTGTATGCATTAGTTTTTTTCTGATTAACACAAAAGAAAACATTTTGAGGAATGATGGTAAACCCACAGCAGATAGTGACCATTGACTCCCATAGTAGGAATAAAAAAAAGATGGAATTTTATAGGTTCAATGAAAATTCTTTCATAATTTACTCATCCTCGTGTTGTTTTAAACCTGTATGCATTAATTTTTTTCTGATTAACACAAAAGAAAATATTTTGAGGAATGATGGTAAACCCACAGCAGATAGTGACCATTGACTCCCATAGTAGGAATAAAAAAATGATGGAATTTTATAGGTTCAATGAAAATTCTTTCATAATTTACTCATCCTTGTGTTGTTTTAAACCTGTATGCATTAGTTTTTTTCTGATTAACACAAAAGAAAATATTTTGAGGAATGATGGTAAACCCACAGCAGATAGTGACCATTGACTCCCATAGTAGGAATAAAAAAAAGATGGAATTTTATAGGTTCAATGAAAATTCTTTCATAATTTACTCATCCTCGTGTTGTTTTAAACCTGTATGCATTAGTTTTTTTCTGATTAACACAAAAGAAAATATTTTGAGGAATGATGGTAAACCCACAGCAGATAGTGACCATTGACTCCCATAGTATGAATAAAAAAATGATGGAATTTTATAGGTTCAATGAAAATTCTTTCATAATTTACTCATCCTTGTGTTGTTTTAAACCTGTATGCATTAGTTTTTTTCTGATTAACACAAAATACAATATTTTGAGGAATGATGGTAAACCCACAGCAGATAGTGACCATTGACTCCCATAGTAGGAATAAAAAATGATGGAATTTTATAGGTACCATCAACTGTGTGCTAATTATATATTTTTTAAATATTTTCTTCATCATTTTTCAAGATACTTCTAAATAATTTTTTTCCTACTATGGAAGTCAATGGTAATTTATTTCATTATTTGCTTTACAGGCTTGCAGAGCTGATATGATGACGACTTAAACATCCTCGACACAACTGAAGGCACAACTTAAAGAGATTGTTCAATGAAAATTATTTCATTATTTACTCATCCTCGTGTTGTTTTAAACCTGTATGCATTAGTTTTTTTCTGATTAACACAAAAGAAAATATTTTGAGGAATTATGGTAAACCCACAGCAGATAGTGACCATTGACTCCCATAGTAGGAATAAAAAAATGATGGAATTTTACAGGTTCAATGAAAATTCTTTCATAATTTACTCATCCTTGTGTGGTTTTAAACCTGTATGCATTAGTTTTTTCCTGATTAACACAAAATAAAATATTTTGAGGAATGATGGTAAACCCACAGCAGATAGTGACCATTGACTCCCATAGTAGGAATAAAAAATGATGGAATTTTATAGGTTCAATGAAAACTCTTTCATAATTTACTCATCCTTGTGTTGTTTTAAACCTGTATGCATTAGTTTTTTTCTGATTAACAGAAAAGAAAATATTTAAAGGAATGATGGTAAACCCACAGCAGATAGTTACCATTGACTCCCATAGTAGGAATAAAAAAATGATGGAATTTTATAGGTTAAATGAAAATTCTTTCATAATTTACTCATCCTTGTGTTGTTTTAAACCTGTATGCATTAGTTTTTTTCTGATTAACACAAAAGAAAATATTTTGAGGAATGATGGTAAACCCACAGCAGATAGTGACCATTGACTCCCATAGTAGGAATAAAAAAAAGATGGAATTTTATAGGTTCAATGAAAATTTTTTCCTTATTTTACTCATCCTTGTGTTGTTTTAAACCTGTATGCATTAGTTTTTTTCTGATTAACACAAAAGAAAATATTTTGAGGAATGATGGTAAACCCACAGCAGATAGTGACCATTGACTCCCATAGTAGGAATAAAAAAATGAAGGAATTTTATATGTTAAATGAAAATTATTTCATAATTTACTCATCCTTGTGTTGTTTTAAACGTGTATGCATTAGTTTTTTTCTGATTAACACAAAAGAAAATATTTTGAGAAATGAAGGTAAACCCACAGCAGATAATGGCCATTGACTCCCATAGTAGGAATAAAAAAATGATGGAATTTTATAGGTTCAATGAAAATTCTTTCATAATTTACTCATCCTTGTGTTGTTTTAAACCTGTATGCATTAGTTTTTTTCTGATTAACACAAAAGAAAATATTTTGAGGAATGATGGTAAACCCACAGCAGATAGTGACCATTGACTCCCATAGTAGGAATAAAAAAAGATGGAATTTTATAGGTTCAATGAAAATTCTTTCATAATTTACTCATCCTTGTGTTGTTTTAAACCTGTATGCATTAGTTTTTTTCTGATTAACACAAAAGAAAATATTTTGAGGAATGATGGTAAACCCACAGCAGATAGTGACCATTGACTCCCATAGTAGGAATAAAAAAAAGATGGAATTTTATAGGTTCAATGAAAATTCTTTCATAATTTACTCATCCTCGTGTTGTTTTAAACCTGTATGCATTAGTTTTTTTCTGATTAACACAAAAGAAAATATTTTGAGGAATGATGGTAAACCCACAGCAGATAGTGACCATTGACTCCCATAGTAGGAATAAAAAAATGAAGGAATTTTATATGTTAAATGAAAATTATTTCATAATTTACTCATCCTTGTTGTTACAACCTTGTTGTAGTTCTTGATTTCTTTTTGTAGGAAACGCTTGGCGTTGTCTCTGTTCTGTCCAGGAGAAACCTGGTTGCTCTGGCTTTTCGATTGGACATCCTGCCATCTGCCGCCCTTAAAAGGACTTCCGGTTCACGTCCACGGGAGCAAACTGGGTTGCTCATCGCTGTTGTGTGTTTGGTTTCCATATTGTTGTTCTCAAAAGACTTTGATTCGTTGACCCTGTTATTAGACCCCTGCCTGATTATTGACACTGAGTTTTGCTTAGCTCTTCTGAGTTGTTAGCTCATTTAATGTATATATTGTAAATAATTGGGAAGTAGGGAGTTTGACGCCACCAATCCTTTACTCTCGTTTAAACACTGTTTTTTTGTTAAGGAGTTAGGGAAGCCGACTGTATTTTTTTGTTTGGGTATTTAATCCTAGGTAAGGCAGTTTAAAGAACTTTATTGTTTAGTTATTTTTAATTATTTGTTCTTTTGGCATATGTCAACTCCCGAAGAGATTCCCTTTATTTTTCTTATATTCTGAGTTTTCTATTAAAAGACATTTATTTATTCCGAGCGTTTTGCTGTTATTTCACTATTTTACTATGTATCGCCTTTTACCCCTAGACCGGGCGTAACATAGAAGTGGGGACTCGTCCTAAAAAAGGCTCGTCCTTTGTAGTTGTCAGGGGCGTATAGGGTCTATAAATGTTTGCCTGGGATTTTCTTCCTTTTTGTATTGGAGGTAGTGTATTATGGCGACAAAATTTGAATTGGACAGATTTGCGATCGAACCCACACAAGAGCAATTTGACGCGTGCCGTAAAGATGATTTATTATTGATCGCAAATTTCTTTGATATCGCTGTTCCTCGTGGGGCACTAAAGAGGGATGTCAAAAAGGTGTTGTACACGGAGCTGGTAAAGCAAAAGATATTGCCAGGAGAGGGTACGGTGTCGGGGGATGATGCGGATCTCGAGCTGTCTGAAGGTTCAGAGACTGGTGAAGCAGAGCTCAAATCTGAAGACGCTGTAGATCCCGTTGGTCCAACCCAACCGCAGGAGCAATTGTTGGCCATCCGACTGAAAGAGTTGGAGGTGGAGCTTAGCCAACAAAACTATCAGAGTCAGCTGTTGCATGTGCGAACGCTGGAGCTCGAATCACACCGTGATATCCGGATTAAAGAGTTGGAATTGCAGTTATTGCAAGCTCAGAGTGCTGCAAACACACCAGGGGATCACATCCCTGTTTTAGTGCCTGCAGCGACGTCGTCTCCTCACCGATTATCGGTAAGTCAACCTGAATTTGACATTAGTAAACAGATTTTGTTAGTGCCGTCATTCAAAGAGAGCGAGGTCGATACATACTTCACTGTCTTCGAACGAATCGCGGCTACACTAAAGTGGCCTAAAAATATTTGGCCGTTACTTTTGCAATGCAAATTAGTGGGTAAAGCACAAGAGATATGCTCTGCATTGACGCTAGAACAAAGTTTGGATTATGACGTCGTTAAGGCTGCCGTGTTACGCGCATATGAGTTAGTTCCGGAGGCTTATCGCCAAAAGTTTCGTAAATATGTGAAGATACCCAGCCAGACATTTGTGGAATTTGCTCATGAAAAGACAGTTTTGTTTGAGAAGTGGTGTATTGCTAGCAAAGTTACAAAGTTTGAGGATTTGAAGGAGTTATTGTTGTTGGAAGAGTTTAAAAGTTGCCTCCCTGAAAAAGTGGTAGTTTATTTAAATGAGCAAAAGGTGGCGTCTTTGTCTGAAGCTGCCATTTTTGCAGATGAGTTTGTGCTCACTCACAAAGTTGTGTTTTCCCCACCACGTCTTTCGCGTCGTACTCCTGTAGAGCAAAATTCTAAACAAGTAGTAGTCGCTCGAAAAGAGGAGCAAGACCATTCTCTAACTGCCAGAGAATGTTTCTATTGTCATGAGAGAGGGCATTTAATTACTAATTGCCCCGCGCTGTATCGCAAGAACCAGCGTAAAGCCCAAAGTACTGCTAGGAAAGTAGTTTTTGTACGCGCACACACTTCTGAGTCTGTAGCATCTGTGGATTCCACGTTTGAACCGTTTGTATGTGGTGGTGCGGTCGCTTTTTCTGACTGTGACACAGAGCTTAAACCTGTACGTATCCTGAGAGATACTGGTGCTGCTCAATCGTTTATTCTGGCAAGCACCCTCCCATTTTCCTCGGAATCTAGTTGTGGATCGGATGTGTTGGTTCAAGGAATCGAATTGGGTGTTTTGAGAGTTCCTTTACATACGATTTACCTGCGTTCTGATCTTGTGACCGGTATGGTTAAGATAGCTGTACAACCCCAATTACCATTGAAAGGTATCTCCCTTATCCTTGGTAATGACTTAGCGGGGAGTAAAGTTAACAGGTTACCTGAAGTTACTGATGTACCCGTTGAATCTGGGAAAGATGATGTGTTATTGGAAGAATTTCCAAATGTATTTCAGTCATGTGTAGTCACTCGTGCACAGTCTCGTAAGCGTGAGGATGAAATGGCTATTGATGACTCTTTTATGTGTGTGGATGTCAATACTAGTGTCAATGCTGAAGTTAAGTCTGATGTCCAGAATGAGAGTGTGCAGAAGGTGATCATCGGACCAAGTTTTAATTTTCCTTTTGACAGAGCTCAGTTAATGGTTGCTCAAAATGCTGACGAAACACTGAGGATAAGCATTTCTTCTGTAATTGATAAATCTGAATTATCTAACCATACAGTTGCTTATTTTTTTGAAGATGGTGTTCTCATGAGAAAGTGGAGCCCTGAAAAGGTTCAAAATGACTGGAGTACAGTATTTCAGGTAGTCCTCCCACAGTCTTACCGTGGGTATGTACTAAAGTTAGCCCATGACCATGAACTCGCCGGTCATTTAGGGATTAGGAAAACCTACCACAACCTTTTGAAGCATTTCTTTTGGCCAGGTATGAAATCTACCGTGTCACAGTATTGTCGTTCCTGTCACCTTTGTCAAATTGCAGGCAAACCAAACCAAGTGGTGTCACCAGCCCCATTAAAGCCAGTCCCCGTGATGAACGAACCATTTGAAAAGCTGGTAGTGGATTGCGTAGGCCCCCTACCTAAGACTAAGTCTGGTCATATGTACTTGCTAACCATGATGTGTTCTTCAACTAGATTTCCGGAAGCCGTGCCTTTGAGATCACTAAAGACTCCCAATGTGGTGAAGGCGCTGGTTAAGTTCTGTAGTACGTTCGGGTTACCCAAAGTCATTCAATCGGATCAAGGAACAAACTTTACGTCTCGATTATTTAGAAAGGTAATGAAGGAGTTAAATGTAACTCACGCGGTGTCTAGTGCATATCATCCCCAGTCACAAGGAGTTATTGAAAGGTTTCATCAGACTTTAAAATCTATGCTCCGCACTTTCTGTTTGCAAAATCAGAAAGAATGGGATGAAGAGTTACCACTCTTGTTGTTTGCTATACGTAATACGGTACAAGAATCACTGGGATTTACACCAGCCGAGTTAGTGTTTGGACACACATTACGCGGTCCATTGAAATTGTTGCAGGAACATTTGCTGTCAAAAACTTCCTCATCGAAGTCTCCCCCTAGTGTATTAGATTATGTTAGCTCGTTCAGAGAGCGATTGCATTCAGTTTGGAAACTTGCACAACAGTCGTTGTCTTTATCGCAAACCCGCATGAAAGACAGGTTTGACTGTAAAGCTGTTAAACGTTCATTCGAGGTGGGAGATAAGGTCCTTGTGTTGTTACCAGTGCCTGGCTCCTCCTTACAGGCAAAATTTGAAGGCCCTTATGAAGTGGAGAAGAAGTTGAGTGATACAGACTATGTTGTCCATACGCCTGAGAGACATAGGAAGAGTCGGGTTTGTCATATTAATATGTTGAAGCAATATGTTACCCGTACAGGCTATGGAAATGCTAATCCAACAGTATCTGTTCCTACTGTAGTTGCTCCTGTCGAGGTAGTTTACTCTGAAGAGGTCGTTCTAGATCCTCTTAATTTAGGAAGTGTTGGTGTATCACATGCACGTTTGCAAAATTCTAAAACCCTTGAAACATTGGACTCGAAACTTTCTCATTTACCCCCATTGAGCCAAACCGAACTGTTACATCTAATTGAGAAGTTCCCCTCACTGTTCTCAGATGTTCCTACTGTAACTAACGTTATAACCCATGATATTGATGTTGCTGATCATCGCCCAATAAAACAGAATGCTTACAGAGTTAACCCTGTTAAACGTGATATAATGAAGCAGGAAACTCGCTACCTTGTAGAGCATGGTTTAGCCATAGCCAGCTCTAGCCCATGGTGTTCACCTTGTTTACTGGTTCCTAAATCTGATGGTTCATCACGATTCTGTACTGATTATCGCAAGGTTAATCAGGTGACTAAAGCAGATTCTTTTCCTCTTCCACGTATGGAAGACTGCATTGATCATATTGGAAAGTCTAGGTATGTAACTAAGTTAGACTTGCTTAAAGGGTACTGGCAAGTACCGTTAACTGAACGTGCCTCAGAGATTTCTGCTTTTGCCACACCGGATGCCTTTCTACAGTATAAAGTTTTACCTTTTGGTCTCAAAAATGCAGCTGCTACATTTCAGCGTTTAATGAGTATTGTGTTATCTAGTGTGGAAAATTGTGATGCATACCTGGATGACGTTGTGTGTTACTCAGAGACATGGGAAAGTCATCTGAAAACCCTGGAGGAAGTGTTTAGCAGGTTCCGTGAAGCTAATCTTACACTGAATCTGGCTAAGTGTGAATTTGGTCATGCCACTGTAAGGTATTTAGGCAAGGAAGTTGGTCAAGGTACAGTTCGTCCACTACAGGAAAAGATAACTGCTATCGTTAGTTTTCCAAGCCCCAAATCTAAGAGAGAGCTTAGGCGATTTCTTGGTATGACTGGATACTACAGAAGTTTCTGTAGGAACTTTTCTGATGTAGTCAAGCCCCTTACTGATACCCTCAGGAAAGATGTAAAATTTCTGTGGACTCCAGAGTGTCAGATTGCTTTTGCCGCTTTAAAGAACCTGTTGTGTAGTGCTCCGGTCTTGGCTGCTCCTGATTTTAAGAAACCCTTTAAACTGGAAGTTGATGCTAGTGGTACTGGTGCAGGTGCTGTACTCATACAAGAAGATGGACTTGGCCTTGAACATCCTGTATGTTTCTACTCAAAAAAATTCAATCGCTACCAGAGTAATTATAGCACTATAGAGAAAGAAGCTTTGGCACTTATACTAGCTTTGCAACAGTTTGAAGTTTACATTGGTTCTAGTTCACAGCCTGTTGAGGTATTCACTGACCATAACCCACTTGTTTTTCTACAAAGGATGTGTAATAAAAACCAAAGACTCATGCATTGGTCATTGATTTGTCAAGACTTTAATTTAGAAATTAAGTATAAGAAAGGCATTCAAAACATTGTTGCGGACACTCTGTCCAGATCTTGTGTATAAACAGGTTATGTTTATTCTTATGTGTGTGGGTGTTACAACCTTGTTGTAGTTCTTGATTTCTTTTTGTAGGAAACGCTTGGCGTTGTCTCTGTTCTGTCCAGGAGAAACCTGGTTGCTCTGGCTTTTCGATTGGACATCCTGCCATCTGCCGCCCTTAAAAGGACTTCCGGTTCACGTCCACGGGAGCAAACTGGGTTGCTCATCGCTGTTGTGTGTTTGGTTTCCATATTGTTGTTCTCAAAAGACTTTGATTCGTTGACCCTGTTATTAGACCCCTGCCTGATTATTGACACTGAGTTTTGCTTAGCTCTTCTGAGTTGTTAGCTCATTTAATGTATATATTGTAAATAATTGGGAAGTAGGGAGTTTGACGCCACCAATCCTTTACTCTCGTTTAAACACTGTTTTTTTGTTAAGGAGTTAGGGAAGCCGACTGTATTTTTTTGTTTGGGTATTTAATCCTAGGTAAGGCAGTTTAAAGAACTTTATTGTTTAGTTATTTTTAATTATTTGTTCTTTTGGCATATGTCAACTCCCGAAGAGATTCCCTTTATTTTTCTTATATTCTGAGTTTTCTATTAAAAGACATTTATTTATTCCGAGCGTTTTGCTGTTATTTCACTATTTTACTATGTATCGCCTTTTACCCCTAGACCGGGCGTAACACTTGTGTTGTTTTAAACGTGTATGCATTAGTTTTTTTCTGATTAACACAAAAGAAAACATTTTGAGAAATGAAGGTAAACCCACAGCAGATAATGGCCATTGACTCCCATAGTAGGAATAAAAAATGATGGAATTTTATAGGTTCAATGAAAATTCTTTCATAATTTACTCATCCTTGTGTTGTTTTAAACCTGTATGCATTAGTTTTTTTCTGATTAACACAAAAGAAAATATTTTGAGGAATGATGGTAAACCCACAGCAGATAGTGACCATTGACTCCCATAGTAGGAATAAAAAAAGATGGAATTTTATAGGTTCAATGAAAATTCTTTCATAATTTACTCATCCTTGTGTTGTTTTAAACCTGTATGCATTAGTTTTTTTCTGATTAACACAAAAGAAAATATTTTGAGGAATGATGGTAAACCCACAGCAGATAGTGACCATTGACTCCCATAGTAGGAATAAAAAAAAGATGGAATTTTATAGGTTCAATGAAAATTCTTTCATAATTTACTCATCCTCGTGTTGTTTTAAACCTGTATGCATTAGTTTTTTTCTGATTAACACAAAAGAAAATATTTTGAGGAATGATGGTAAACCCACAGCAGATAGTGACCATTGACTCCCATAGTAGGAATAAAAAAATGAAGGAATTTTATATGTTAAATGAAAATTATTTCATAATTTACTCATCCTTGTGTTGTTTTAAACGTGTATGCATTAGTTTTTTTCTGATTAACACAAAAGAAAACATTTTGAGAAATGAAGGTAAACCCACAGCAGATAATGGCCATTGACTCCCATAGTAGGAATAAAAAATGATGGAATTTTATAGGTTCAATGAAAATTCTTTCATAATTTACTCATCCTTGTGTTGTTTTAAACCTGTATGCATTAGTTTTTTTCTGATTAACACAAAAGAAAATATTTTGAGGAATGATGGTAAACCCACAGCAGATAGTGACCATTGACTCCCATAGTAGGAATAAAAAAATGATGGAATTTTACAGGTTCAATGAAAATTCTTTCATAATTTACTCATCCTTGTGTTGTTTTAAACCTGTATGCATTAGTTTTTTTCTGATTAACACAAAATAAAATATTTTGAGGAATGATGGTAAACCCACAGCAGATAGTGACCATTGACTCCCATAGTAGGAATAAAAAATGATGGAATTTTATAGGTACCATCAACTGTGTGCTAATTATATATTTTTTAAATATTTTCTTCATCATTTATCAAGATACTTCTAAATAATTTTTTTCCTACTATGGAAGTCAATGGTAATTTATTTCATTATTTGCTTTACAGGCTTGCAGAGCTGATATGATGACGACTTAAACATCCTCGACACAACTGAAGGCACAATTTAAAGAGATTGTTCAATGAAAATTATTTCATTATTTACTCATCCTCGTGTTGTTTTAAACCTGTATGCATTAGTTTTTTTCTGATTAACACAAAAGAAAATATTTTGAGGAATGATGGTAAACCCACAGCAGATAGTGACCATTGACTCCCATAGTAGGAATAAAAAAATGATGGAATTTTACAGGTTCAATGAAAATTCTTTCATAATTTACTCATCCTTGTGTTGTTTTAAACCTGTATGCATTAGTTTTTTTCTGATTAACACAAAATAAAATATTTTGAGGAATGATGGTAAACCCACAGCAGATAGTGACCATTGACTCCCATAGTAGGAATAAAAAATGATGGAATTTTATAGGTACCATCAACTGTGTGCTAATTATATATTTTTTAAATATTTTCTTCATCATTTATCAAGATACTTCTAAATAATTTTTTTCCTACTATGGAAGTCAATGGTAATTTATTTCATTATTTGCTTTACAGGCTTGCAGAGCTGATATGATGACGACTTAAACATCCTCGACACAACTGAAGGCACAACTTAAAGAGATTGTTCAATGAAAATTATTTCATTATTTACTCATCCTCGTGTTGTTTTAAACCTGTATGCATTAGTTTTTTTCTGATTAACACAAAAGAAAATATTTTGAGGAATGATGGTAAACCCACAGCAGATAGTGACCATTGACTCCCATAGTAGGAATAAAAAAATGATGGAATTTTACAGGTTCAATGAAAATTCTTTCATAATTTACTCATCCTTGTGTTGTTTTAAACCTGTATGCATTAGTTTTTTTCTGATTAACACAAAAGAAAATATTTTGAGGAATGATGGTAAACCCACAGCAGATAGTGACCTTTGACTCCCATAGTAGGAATAAAAAAAAGATGGAATTTTATAGGTTCAATGAAAATTCTTTCATAATTTACTCATCCTTGTGTGGTTTTAAACCTGTATGCATTAGTTTTTTCCTGATTAACACAAAATAAAATATTTTGAGGAATGATGGTAAACCCACAGCAGATAGTGACCATTGACTCCCATAGTAGGAATAAAAAATGATGGAATTTTATAGGTTCAATGAAAACTCTTTCATAATTTACTCATCCTTGTGTTGTTTTAAACCTGTATGCATTAGTTTTTTTCTGATTAACAGAAAAGAAAATATTTTAAGGAATGATGGTAAACCCACAGCAGATAGTTACCATTGACTCCCATAGTAGGAATAAAAAAATGATGGAATTTTATAGGTTAAATGAAAATTCTTTCATAATTTACTCATCCTTGTGTTGTTTTAAACCTGTATGCATTAGTTTTTTTCTGATTAACACAAAAGAAAATATTTTGAGGAATGATGGTAAACCCACAGCAGATAGTGACCATTGACTCCCATAGTAGGAATAAAAAAAAGATGGAATTTTATAGGTTCAATGAAAATTTTTTCCTTATTTTACTCATCCTTGTGTTGTTTTAAACCTGTATGCATTAGTTTTTTTCTGATTAACACAAAAGAAAATATTTTGAGGAATGATGGTAAACCCACAGCAGATAGTGACCATTGACTCCCATAGTAGGAATAAAAAAATGAAGGAATTTTATATGTTAAATTAAAATTATTTCATAATTTACTCATCCTTGTGTTGTTTTAAACGTGTATGCATTAGTTTTTTTCTGATTAACACAAAAGAAAATATTTTGAGAAATGAAGGTAAACCCACAGCAGATAATGGCCATTGACTCCCATAGTAGGAATAAAAAAATGATGGAATTTTATAGGTTCAATGAAAATTCTTTCATAATTTACTCATCCTTGTGTTGTTTTAAACCTGTATGCATTAGTTTTTTTCTGATTAACACAAAAGAAAATATTTTGAGGAATGATGGTAAACCCACAGCAGATAGTGACCATTGACTCCCATAGTAGGAATAAAAAAAGATGGAATTTTATAGGTTCAATGAAAATTCTTTCATAATTTACTCATCCTTGTGTTGTTTTAAACCTGTATGCATTAGTTTTTTTCTGATTAACACAAAAGAAAATATTTTGAGGAATGATGGTAAACCCACAGCAGATAGTGACCATTGACTCCCATAGTAGGATTAAAAAAAAGATGGAATTTTATAGGTTCAATGAAAATTCTTTCATAATTTACTTATCCTCGTGTTGTTTTAAACCTGTATGCATTAGTTTTTTCTGATTAACACAAAAGAAAATATTTTGAGGAATGATGGTAAACCCACAGCAGATAGTGACCATTGACTCCCATAGTAGGAATAAAAAAATGAAGGAATTTTATATGTTAAATGAAAATTATTTCATAATTTACTCATCCTTGTGTTGTTTTAAACGTGTATGCATTAGTTTTTTTCTGATTAACACAAAAGAAAACATTTTGAGAAATGAAGGTAAACCCACAGCAGATAATGGCCATTGACTCCCATAGTAGGAATAAAAAATGATGGAATTTTATAGGTTCAATGAAAATTCTTTCATAATTTACTCATCCTTGTGTTGTTTTAAACCTGTATGCATTAGTTTTTTTCTGATTAACACAAAAGAAAATATTTTGAGGAATGATGGTAAACCCACAGCAGATAGTGACCATTGACTCCCATAGTAGGAATAAAAAAAGATGGAATTTTATAGGTTCAATGAAAATTCTTTCATAATTTACTCATCCTTGTGTTGTTTTAAACCTGTATGCATTAGTTTTTTTCTGATTAACACAAAAGAAAATATTTTGAGGAATGATGGTAAACCCACAGCAGATAGTGACCATTGACTCCCATAGTAGGAATAAAAAAAAGATGGAATTTTATAGGTTCAATGAAAATTCTTTCATAATTTACTCATCCTTGTGTTGTTTTAAACCTGTATGCATTAGTTTTTTTCTGATTAACACAAAAGAAAATATTTTGAGGAATGATGGTAAACCCACAGCAGATAGTGACCATTGACTCCCATAGTAGGAATAAAAAAATGAAGGAATTTTATATGTTAAATGAAAATTATTTCATAATTTACTCATCCTTGTGTTGTTTTAAACGTGTATGCATTAGTTTTTTTCTGATTAACACAAAAGAAAACATTTTGAGAAATGAAGGTAAACCCACAGCAGATAATGGCCATTGACTCCCATAGTAGGAATAAAAAATGATGGAATTTTATAGGTTCAATGAAAATTCTTTCATAATTTACTCATCCTTGTGTTGTTTTAAACCTGTATGCATTAGTTTTTTTCTGATTAACACAAAAGAAAATATTTTGAGGAATGATGGTAAACCCACAGCAGATAGTGACCATTGACTCCCATAGTAGGAATAAAAAAATGATGGAATTTTACAGGTTCAATGAAAATTCTTTCATAATTTACTCATCCTTGTGTTGTTTTAAACCTGTATGCATTAGTTTTTTTCTGATTAA